>NW_006922712.1:214847-231712 GCF_000298275.1 Orycteropus afer afer | reverse complement strand
TATATAGCAAAGTGCTTTAAGTATTTTATGTTTTTGCCATGGGAATTTAATATTACCTGGGGGATCATTCTCAAATCAGTATGATGCTCAGTATAAGTCTCTTAGAGTTGCCAAACATTTATTCCATTCTCCTTATCCATTATCTATTCCCCCTATAAATCACCCTGGTTTTCTGGATTATTGGGAGTCTAAAATATGCAATATATTTCTTTTGAATGTCCTTATGAATTTGCATACCAAGGAAAGGATGAACCAATTGAGAAGCAATACAGAATTGTCTGAAGATTTGGCATCAGAAGAGAACTGAGTTAAATTTCCAGTATTTGTTTGCTATGGAACTTTGGATTTTAATAACACCAAAAAAAAAAAAAAAAAGAATCCAAAAAAATAATAATTTTTGCATGTATCAGATGCTTAAGAAATGTGATTTCCCCATGTAGGGAACATTCTGTTTTTCCCTATGTACCCTTTCACAAAAGACACAGGTGAAGGAAGATTTGACAGGCCAGCTTAGAATTATTTCTGATCCCTGAATTAGCACATTAGTATATTTAAAATTATTTCCAATAGTCCATCTTTATAAAAGCTATAAAGAACGTCCTTTCTTGCTGTTTGAATAGAATAAGTCATACAGAATTCTCCCTCTAAATTTAAATTTCTTTTTCCCTTGAAAATAGCTGAGTTTTATTCAGAGAACATTTCTTAACCAGAGTAAGAATATTTTCTCACTTCCAACCATTCAAATATCTTGAAACCTGATAATGAAAACTGTATGTGGGGTGGGTGTGTGTGTGTGTGTGTGGTTCATCTCCAAATTTTATAGGAAAATTTCCTTTAGGAAATTAACAGAATACAAAAATCACAAGAAAAATGGATGTGATTTTGTTCTTCTGATCATAGATTATACAACACTATGAATGAAGAAAATTACCCTGTTGAGATTTTTAATGCTTTATATAAAAATCAAGACCATAAGTATTTTATTTAATACCTTATACTGGGGGTCAGTAACTATTTCTGTAAAGGAATAGATAGTAAATACTTTAGGCTTTGTGATCTCTATCAACAATCATTCAAGTCTACCATTGTAGCATGCAAACAATGATAAACAGTGTAGGAATGAATGGACATACCTGTCCCAATAAAACTTTGTTTACAAAAACAGACCATAGTTGGTCAACCCTTGACTTATACAAACAAAAGAAGGACCATATTATCCTGTTGGTTTATTATGCTTAGTTTCAATTCCAAATATTAATTTATACAAACTTTATATGTCTTCTTTGATAAAATGTCAAAGTACTCATCATAATGAATTTCAACAGCCACCTGTTTAGGTCTATGACTATTGTAATGCTGTTTCTCCCTTCTTTCTTTAGTGTTCCCTCTACTACCAGCAGTTCCGAGCCATGTTCATAAAGAGGGCGCTGTTCAGCTGGCGCAACTGGAAGCTGATGTTGCTACAGATACTGGGACTTCTAGGTGTCGTGATCTTTCTCTTAAAAGCTGAGAACTTTGTAACTGAGAATGATGATATTGCCAGACAAATGAATTTGAGAGAATATGGTCAAACGATTGTGCCTTTAGCTATTTCTGGAAATTCTAGTTTAACTGTGAATCTCTCAAAACACCTTGAGAATATGCTGAAGTCTGAAAAGCAAATACTTCAGGAAGTGCGAGGTAGGGCTCATTAAATTAAAAAAAAAAAAAAAAGTGCTCTTAGATGGAGACCTAGTTGTGTCATGGGCAAAGAAGGTTCTTCACTGTAGTCTTTACCTGTTCCATTCTTTTCCTGCTAGTCAACAATTTCAGTTGTTGTTAGGTGCCACTGAGTCAGTAGCAACTCATATGGCCCTTCGTGCAACTGAATGAAACAGTGTCTGATCCTGTGCCATCCTCATAATCATTGCAGTGTTTGAGCCCCTTGTTGCAGCCACTGTTGTTAATCCATCTCATTAAGGGCCTTCCTCTTTTTCACTGATGCTCCACTTTACCAAGCATGATGTCCTTCACCAAGGATTAGTGCCTCTTGATAACATGACCAAAATATGAGAAATAAAGTCTTGCCATCTAAAGATGGCTTCTAAAGAACATTCTGGCTGTATTTCTTCTAAGACTAATTTGTTTGTTCTCTGGTATATTCTTTTTGTTTGTTTGTTTGTTCTCATGGTATATTCTTCTCCCCATCACCATAATTCAAAGGTATGTGTTCTTCTGTCTTCCTTATTTATTGTTCAGCTTTCACAAGTATGCTGAAAATATCTTGGCATTGCTCAGGTGCACCTCAATCTTCAAAGTGACATCTTTGCTCTTTAACGTGTTTAAAAAGTCTTTTACAGCAGATTTGCCCAATGCAATACGTCATTGATTTCCTGACTGCTGCTTCCTGACTGTGGATCCAAGTGAAATGAAATCTTTGACAACTCCAATCTTTTCTCCACTTATCATAATGCTACTTATTGGTCAAATTGTAAGGATTTTTTGTTTCTTTATGTTGAGGTGTAATCCATACTGGAGGTTGTTGTCTTTCGTTTTCATTGGTAAAGCCTTCAAGTCCTTTTCCCTTTCAGTAAGCAGTGTTGTGTCATGGGCTTATCGCAGGTTGTTAATGTGTCTTCCTCAAATCCTAATGCCATACACTTTTTTTTTTTTTCATATAGTTTGGCTTCTTGGATTATTTGCTTATCATGTAGACTGAATAAGTATGGTGAAAAGATACAATACTGGTGCATACCTTTCCTGATTTTAAGCCATGCACTGTTCCCTTATTGTGTTCAAATGACTGCCTCTTGTTCTATGTACATGTTCCTCATGAGCACAATTAAATGTTCTGAAATTCCCAGTCTCAGAGAGGCAGCTAAATTAGGGGTAAGGAATGCCCCCTCTAAGGCTACTAGTCTCAAAAACTTAATTATTAGTGGAGGTACTTTGGGTGTGTGTCATCCACTAGCTTTTTATCACTCATTTTACATGAAGAAAGTGCCAAAATACATGTTACTGTGGATTTTTTTTTTTTAACAAAATTCTGACCAGAATACAGTGTTTCATATGAATCCATGCCTCACAGTGTTGCATGCTGGTCCCAAAACCTGAAAACTATTCTTTAGTCTGTAAACTGGTCATACTTAAAGGAGGCTTAAGGAGCTAGCTGCTCAGAATGAATTTATTTTTAAGTAGTAATAATAATAATTAACATTTTCCAAGCATTTACTTTTGGCAAAATCCTGGTAAACTAGCTTTTCCTGCATGCCATTTAAGCTGAGTAATCACTTTATTTGGTGGATACTTTTATTATCCTCAATTAAATGAGGTGTGCTAATACTTGAGTAAGTTGAATAATTTTCCCCAAATGAAACATCTGGTAAATATTAGAGTCCCTGGTGGTACAAATGGTTGTTATTGTACTCTGCTGCTAACCAAAAGGTTGACAGTGGGAGGCCATCCAGAGGGATCTTGGAAAAAAAGGCCTGGCGATCTACTCCTGAAATATCAGTCATTGAAAACTCCATGGAACACAGTTCTTCTCTGACACACATGGAATTGACTCCATGGCAACCGGTTGAGGGAAAGACAGAGACTGGAATTTAACCTGATCTTGCTGGACTCTGCAGACTTAACCACACACTGCACCACATCACCACTCTAAGCATAAAATCTGTTCTTTCAAATGTAATCATTTCCTCTTATTTCCTTTAACTGCCATCTGATGAACAGTGTTCCTTTCCCTGCAGTGTTGGTAAGCCTTTTTTTCCCTCTCCTTCAGATTCTGTTGTGATGGGAAAATACATTTGGAAATGTTGATTGTTCTGTATCATTGTTATCCTAGTTCTACAGCCTACAACCACCACTCATCTGTCTGTTTGTCGTACTGTGGTAGCTGACGTGTTGCTGTGAGACTGGAGGCTGTGCCACTGGTTCAGCCATGGTGGACAAGTTTCAGTGAAGGTTCCAGATGAAGACAGACTCAAAAGAAGCAAAGGACCATCCACTTCTTAAAGAATTGGACAGTGAAAACCTTATGAATAGCAGTGAAACATCGATGTAAAGGACTAGGAAGTGTTTCATTCTGTTGTACATAGGGTCACTGTGAGTCAGACCCAACTTGATGGCACATAACAACAACAACAAAAGCCTACAAACAATAGATGTACATGGATTAATTGTCCCTATTCTCCTTCCTCCAAAGAATGATATGTGAACATTTGTTTTCCAAGGTCACATAGCATAGAGAGAGGAAAAATGAACTATCCTGACTCATAAAACATTTTTCTATTACTGCTTAAGGAGCTCTAGTGGCATAGTGCCTAAGGCATTTGCACTATGAGTCAGATCCAACTTGACAGCAGTGAGTTTTTTGTTTTTTGGGTTTTTTTTTTTGCTTACATTTAAAAATGTAAAATGCTTGACTGAATATGTTTTATTGATAGATCAATTTTGAGACTGAAAATACAGTAGCGTAATAGTTCCATTGTGTTTAATTCAATGTTATCTTTCTGTTCATTAGCAAAAAATTATTTGGCATAAAAAGATATCCTTTATGGTCAGCCAGTCTAACTTTGTTTTAAGAAACCTACATATATACTTTTCTAAGTTAATTATCTTAGTCATAAGAACCTTTTATAAATGTATTTTACATGGTTTCTTTCTATTCCAACCTCCTTGCCTCTTTTAATTTTGTTTTTTAGGGTAAGGAAAGGGAAAAAAAAAATTCCTTTAGAACTTGTTCTCATTACCCCTCAAACTCTAGGAAAATATTGTCCAATGAGTAAACAGTTTTCTAGTTTAATTTTCATCTCTTACTTTCTTCTTAAATAGTATATGCATTGTTGTTGTTACGTGCTGTCAGCTCCACTCCTACTCATAGTGACCCTGTGTACAACAGAACAAAACACTGCCCAGTCCTGCACCATCCTCCCAGTCTTTGCTGTGCTTGAGGCCTTCACTGCATCCACTGGGTCAATCCATCTCATTTAGGGCCTTCCCCTTTTTTGTTGACCCTGTTTTACAAAGCATGACATCCTTCTCCAGGGACTGGTCCCTTCTGACAACATGACCAATGTATATGTGAGATGAAGTCTGGCCATTCCCACTTCTAAGGAGCATGAGGTTGTACTTCTTCCAGGACAGATTTGTTTATTCTCCTGGCATTCCATGGCACACACACACACACATTGCCCTCTGGTTTTACTATCAGAGTAATACATTTGGAAATGTTGAATCATTATCCTAGTTCTACAGCATTCAACCACCACTCGTCTGTCAGTTTGTCGTACTGTGGTGGCTTCATCTAACAAATTTGGAAGTTTTATGTCCTATATTCTGGAAAATATCGTGTAGAAAAAAACAAAACAAAACTCACTGCTGTCGAGTTGGATCCAACTCACAGCGACCCCTCCTTGGGTTTCCAAAGCAGTATCATAAGGAATTTGATTGTCTCATCTTCCTTCCGAGGAGTGGCTGGTGGGTTTGAACCACCTTCTGGTTAGCAGTCAGATATTTGCCTTAGGTGTAGATTTAGTGTTAATTCTTCTTTAAATATTTATTAAAATTCTCCCCTAGGCCTGCATGGGCTTGGATATTTGTCTTGAAGTGACTTTTAAACTATAATAATAATAATCATTAATAGTTATACAAATGCAAATACTAATCTATAGGTGGATTCATAGGTAGACAGGCAAGATCAGGTATGGGTAGGCAAACAGGAATATACCCATGATTATAAATAGGTTAAGCAGATGATATTCCTACATACATATTTGTATGTGCTATAAAAATGTCCATATGCAGTATAGAGCTAACAGGGAACAAAGTTAGGATAACTTCTTAACCACAACTAAGCACCTTGAGGGAGTGAGTCCCTGGGCCTGTGTGCTCAGGACCATGGTCACAGGGGACATTAAACTCAATTGGCACAACATAGTACACAAAAACCTTGCTCTACATCCCACTTTGATGAGTAGCAACTGGGATCTTAAATGCTTGCCAGCAGCCTTCTAAGAGGCAACTATTGGTCTCTCCTAGTCCAGAGTAAAGAAGAGTGAAGAAAATCAAAGAAGCATTGAAACAATTAGTTCAAAGTAGTAATGGACCATGAGAACCTCAGCCTATATGACCTTGAGATCAGGAAGACTAGATGGTGCCCAGCTACCATTGCCAACTACTCTGAATGGGATCAGACTTGGAGATCCTGCCTAGAATGAGAGAAAAATGTGGAACAAAATTAATAAAACATAAGAAAGACCATGATTACTGGTTGGATAGAGGCTGGTGAAACCCCCAAGACTATATAGCCCCTAGTCACCCTTTGGGCCTGGAATTGGACTCACTCACATGCCTAACTTTCAACCAACCAATAGACAGGTATATGAACTGAACAGCTACACAGAGAGATGCACTCCTTAGAATAATCAACCATGGAAGATCAGAAAGGTAACATTTGTACAGGGGAAATGGTAGCAAGGCAGGAATGCATAGGCAAGAAGGACACAGGGAAATGGTAACCACAGGGAGGAAGTGGGAAGAGAGCTGTTACATCGTGGGGATTGTAATCAAGGTCAGAAAACAAAATGTATGTGAACTGTTGAATGTAAAACAAACTTGCCTTGTAAAATTTCATCCAAATTACAATAAAAAGTTTTAAAAAAGTAGTTATAAAAATGAACAATTTAATACTGAGTGAGTTGTTATAGTTTGTCTGTTTTGTAGCTTGTAGTTTATTGATTGTCAATTTTATGTGTGTAAAATTATCTGAGTTATTCTCTTATAATCCTTCAGATGTCTGCAGCATCTGTAGTGATGATTTCCCTTTTGATACCTGATATTGGGGGAGTTCTGGTAGCATAGTGCCTAAGGTGCTTGACTGCTAACCAGAAGGCTGGCGGTTCAAACCCACCAGCCACTCCTCGGAAGGAAGGTGAGGCAATCTACTTCCGTAGTGATACTGCCTCGGAAACCCAAGGAGGGGTCACTATGAGTCAGGTCCGACTCAACGGCACATAACAACAACAACTGATATTGGTAGTTTGTATCATTTCCATTATTTTCTTTTTAAAAACAAACAAACAAACAAACTTTTTATTGTGATTTGGGTGATTTTACAGGGCAAATTGGTTTTCCATTAAAAAAATCATACATATTTTGTTTCATAGTATTGATTGCAATCACCACGATGTAACAACATTCTTCCCACTTCCTCTCCTTGTGTTTCCTATTTCCATTTATCTTTCCTTCCTGTCCCTTACTGTCTTCTGAGCTTTGTTGTTGTTGTTGTTGTTAGGTGTCAAGTTGTTTCTGAGCTTTATCCCTGGGCAAATGTTGCCCTTTTGATCTCATATGATTGATTGTTGTAAGGAATGCATACCTCCTTGGTGTTACTCACCGTATAGGCCTGTCTATTGTTTGGATGAAAGTTGAGCCAAGGTGGTGAATTCAGCTCCAGGCTTGAAAAGCAACTAAGGGCCATAGTCTCAGGGGTTCCACCAATCTCTATCAGAGAAGTAGGTATGGCCTTTTTCTTCTTATTATTTTGAGTTTTTTTCCACACTTCTCTCCCACTTTATCCAGGACCTTCTATTGTGATTCCTTTCAAAACAGTTGGTAGTGGTAGCTAGGCACCATTTAATTTTTCTGGTCTCTGAGTCGTGGAGGCTGTGATTCTCATGATTCATCAGTCCTTTGGACTGATTGTTTCCATGTGTCTTCTTTGCTTCAGAATGAGAGAGACCAATAGTTACACTTTAAGTGGTCACTCGCAAGCTTTTACTCACCAAAGTAGGTTGTAGAACCCTAATATTTTCTATTTTTTCTTCTGTCTATGCTTTTGCCTGCTTATTTTCTGGTCACCTCTCTTTCAGTTCACTGATCTACTCTTCCTTTGTGTCCAAATTACTATTAATTATATATTTAATTCTTAAATGTAATTAATGTATTTTGTCATTTCTAGCATCACCATTTGATTCTTCCTATAGGCTCCAGTTATCTGATAAATTTTCTATCTCTAATAGCTAGTTGAGGTGTAGTGCCTAAGGCATTTGACTGCTAACCAGAAGGCTGGTGGTTCAACCACCAGCCACTCCTTGGAAGGAAGATTGGGCAATCTAGTTGCATAGTGAGACTGCCTCAGAAACCCAAGGAGGGGTCACTATGCATTAGATCCGACTCACAGCAATGAGTTTTGATATCTAGTTATATCCAGATAATATCTGTGGCTCTGTTTCTATTGTCTGTTCTCTGTGCTCTCTCATAGTGTTGTTTCTTGGCATGCCTTTTTCTCAGAATGCCAGATACTATGTATGAAGAGTGTAAAGAATCTGCATGATGTTATCTTCTCCAGAGAAAATTTAATGTTGCTTCTGATGGGCAGTAAGATTACTGGCAGATTTAAATCCACTTCAATCATAGATTGAAGTGATTTGAGGCAGACTTTAAATTTTTATAAACACTGATGTATTTGTTGTTCAACCTTACTCTCAGGGTAGTCCTTCCTGAGTCCCATGGAGAACTTGGGGACTTACAAAGGTACTTCAACTATTTATGAATCTATAAATGTGTCAAAAGGAAGAAGAGTATAAAATACTGGGCTCACCTCAGTGAATTTTCATTCTCTCATTCTTGGCCGCCAAAAAAAAGTTGATTTCCTTCATAGCTCTCTACTATCTTCAAAGAGATGGTTTCTTATCTTGTACCCAGCTTTTCTATATGTGCAGAGGATGTTTTGTCTGCTATAATTCATCACAGCTATAAGGGAAGTACTGATAGGCTAGCTTAAAACAGAGAAGATGTTAAGTTGAGAGAATCTATATCATATTGCCTATGTTTTCCCAGAAGCTATGGTAGCATTGTGCCTAAGGCATTTGACTGCTAACCAGAAGGCTGGCAGTTCAAACCCACCAGCCACTCCTTGGAAGGAAGGTTGGACAATCTACTTCTGCAGTGATACTGCCTTGGAAACTAAGGAGGAGTCATTATGAGTTGGATCCGATTTGATGGTAGATCAATTACAAAAAAAAAAATTATACAGTGTTTTCTCAGTGAAATAGTAGAAGATAGGTTGTAGGATATAAAGTGAGAGAGATCAGAATTTAGTGATGGAATAGAGTGCTTGAGAAAAATGGAAATGTTTGAAATAACCACTTTCAGAAAATAGAAGGAGATGAAAACCAAGTGAAATCATTTGGTTCCTCTTCCTCAACATATAGTGTAAATGTTCTATATTGTGAGTACACTGACCAATGTTGTTTCCCCACCCTAGGTGACATACAGAATTACTTGATGGGAAATAAAGATTGTATTCATTTATGCATTGTTGCACTTTCCATTGAGGTGAAGACAAATGAAACAGTACTGACTGTTCTTTTCAACAATGAAGCGTACCATTCACCATCTGTATCCCTGGCAGTGTTAGATAACATTCTCTTCAAGTCACTTTCTGGTCCTGATGCTTCAATAACAGTCTCCAACAAACCTCAGCCATATCATGATTATATTTCCATGTTTAACAAGTATGTTATTATTTTCATTACAGTTAGTTTTAACACTTTGAATGAATTTCTCCTGCCCTATCTAATTGCATTCATATGATAAAAATAACTATTGATTGAAATCTTTATTTTTTACTATGTTAATTTGCTGATATTTCTTTTCTTATTCTGTAGACATACAAGTGGAATGCTTGTGAGTTTATATGTGCACTTTGGCATGGGTCTTTTGATCAGTGGTTTTTGTCTCCTGTCAGTGACTGAGAGAGTCACTAAGGCAAAGCACATCCAGTTTGTGAGTGGGATCTATGTCCTCATATACTGGTTTTCTGCTCTATTATGGGATTTCATCACCTTATTCATTTCCTGCTGCTTATTACTGGTGAGTGTTAGATAAAGTTTCTTGAGGGCTCATTTTTTATTCTGTACCCGGGGGAAAATCACTATTCTTCACAGTGCCATAAACTTAACTTAGTTATTTGTTCATCTTAGAACACTTGAAAGAATGTCATGGTAGAAACTTTCTCCCTTGTATTCAGTCCTTCATTAGGAGAAGACAACTACTTTGCAGAAGCAGAAAGACCTCTTATAGAAAAACTTCCTATTTATTTGCTCTTCAATTTGTGACCCTGAAAATAGCTCTAAAGCTGGAGTAACTCTTACCGATCTCATACTGCCAAGTCATGTCTAGTATTGTAATACACTGGGTCTTCTGGCTATACTATTGCAAGCTTTTCTAGTTTTCCTTTGGGGTCTATCAGTTTATTTTTTAAAAAAATTTTAACACCTATGGATAAGGAATTTAGCTGCTAACCAGAAAGAAGGTCAGCAGTTAACATCCACCAGTGGCTCTGCAGAAAGAAGATGGGGCAATCTACTTCCATAAAGATTTACAGTCTTGGAAACCCAATGGAGGTCACTATAATTCAGAGTCAACTTGTTGGCGGTGAGTATGAGTATAGTATGATCCAAACAAGGATCCCTGTTGGTGTAGTAAGGAATTTGACTGCTAACCAGAAAGTTGACAGTTCAAACCCACCATTTGCTCTGTGAGAAGAAGATGAGGCAGCCTACTTCTGTAAAGATTTAAGCCTTAGAAATCCAATGGGATGCTATGAATCAGACTCTCGATAGCAGTGTTTTTTTTTCCCCCCTTTATCATCCAGATATCATTCTGGGATTCAGCATATTATTTATGTCTAAATTCTATTTCTGTCTTCCAGTTGGTTCAACTGAAAGATGTGTAAGTGAGATCACTAATTTAAAGCAATGCCAATGCCAATGAATTCCCAATGCCAAACTTAATTAAAGGAAATGAATTGAAGAACACATTCTAGGCTGGATAACTAAGTTAAGTTTGTTATAACCCACTCCCAAATCACACACATCCAGTTTTCATCAATGAGGAATTAGAACAAATCATAAACGTATACCATACCATTTTCTAGTGAAATATGGACCCATAATACTCCAGATGAGTGGTGTGTGTGTGTGTGTGTGTGTGTGTGTTTTAAAACTGGTGGAGGAATGGATATGAAAGATATGGTGTACACAAGTGAAATCATGGGAGTGGTCGTGGGGAGTTTCTTCTCTAATAATAGATACAAAAATTTAAATATGAATAAATATGACTCATTGTTCAAGTAGTTCACTGCTTACAAGTCTATATACTGAAACCTATAAAACTGTGTTGACGGAAGTGTAAAAAGACTTAAATAAGTGGAATACTCAACATTTTTAAGGTACTCATTTTCTCTTAAGTTATCCATAGATTCTACAATTTCAATCACCTAGTCTCTACCTAATACTGCTGTAACAAAAGCACCACAAATGGGTAGTTTTAAAGGACATAATTTTATTTTATTATAATTCTATAGACTAGAAGTCCAAGTTTAGGATACTGGCTTTAGGGGAAGGTTCTTTGTCTCTCTCAGCTTCTAGTACATAAGTCCTTGGTTTTCCTGGACTTATGGATGTATCTGCCTTTATCTTTACATGGTGTCATCTCCATGTACATGTGCGTGTGTGTGTGTGTGTGTGTGTGTGTGTGTTTCCTTTCTCTAAGATACCACTCAAAAGGAATTAGGCTTAGGACCCACCATACTCCGGTGTGACTTCATTAACATTACAAAAGAAAATCCTTATTTTCAAACAGGGTCATGTTTATATGTACAGGTGTTAAGACTTCAAGATATATTTTTTTGAGACTCAATCTATAACATCTAGCAACCTGTTTTTGTAGAAACTGGAAAACTGTTTCTAAAATTTACATAAAAATGCATCATTCCTAGAATAGTCTAAACAATTTTATAGATGGGGAATATAGTTGGAGGACTTAAATGATCTAATTTCAAGATTCACTATAAAACCAAATAATTAAGACAGTATGTTGTTGGCATAAAAGTAGGCAAAGAGATAAGAATATGTATATTCAAATGGGTTTTCAACCAAATACCAAGGCAATTCAATGGGGAAAAGAAAGTTATTTTTAACAAATGATGTAAGAACAGCAGATATTATGAGGAAGAAATAAACACTGATCTCTCATAAATCAAATATGCAGTGGATCATAGTTCTAAACTATGGTGCAGTGAATTAATTATGGCCCTTCTAGCCAAAGTCCTCCATTTTGTGATGTATTGTAAATCCTAGCTGCTGTGCCTGTGGTTATGATCCCATTTTGCAGTGAGTTCTCAATTATGTTAATGAGGCAGAATTAGGGTGGGATGTATCTTGAATCACTAGTTACTAGCAGATGTAACTCAAGTCACCACCCTTAGTTTCCTTGAGGGCATGGTCTACATCCAATATATATGAATGCTCTGCCAAAGTTCTGCCTTGCTCTGGATCCTGCATCTGCCTAGTTATCCTCAGATCTCTGGTTCTGGGAACTTGAACTAGCAGCCTGTTTCCTGACCTGATTGACCAGCTTCCACAGGCTACTTGGGTTTGTCAGCCCCTGCAACCACTGATTTGGGACTTGCCAGCCTCTACAACCATGCGAGCCATTTCCTTGATGGTTTGTAAGTTCTGTGAGACATTGTATAAAATTATGGAACCCCAAAACAGGAGCAAGAGTATTGAACGAAGGAGGAATAGTTGATGTTAGAGATGATGGGGTGGTACAGTAGTTTGCAAAAGTTAGACATTTGGGACATCTTCATCCTCTGCCTCACAGAATAAACATAAAAGATAAAACTGTGAAACTATTCAAAAACAAAACAAAATTAAGCAAGGGAACATATTTGTAATCTTTAGGTAGGCAAACATTTCTAGTATTGAAAAAAGCATTAGCCCCAATGGGAAAGAATGACAATGGGGACTATCAAAATTTTAAATGTCTGCTATTCAAAACATAGGAGCTCTGGTAGCATAGTGGCTAAGGCACTTGACTGCTAACCAGAAGGCTGGCGGTTCAAACCCACCAGCCACTCCTTGGAAGGAAGATGGGGCAATCTACTTTCGTAGTGATGCTGCCTCGGAAACCCAAGGAGGGGTCGCTAAGAGTCTGGTCCGACTCGATGGCACATAACAACAACAACAACATTCAAAACATGCCATTTAGAAAGCAGTCAAACTGTGAAAAGTAGGATAAAATACTCCTAATACACATGTATCTTAAAAATACATATGTTGTTGTATTCATATCTAGAATCTGTAAAGAATTACACATCACTAATAAAAAGACAAGGAGTGTTTTAAGTGGGCAAGAGACTTGAACAGACACTGAACAAAAGAAATTTATGAGTGGACAGCACAGAAAAAGGATCCCAGCATCATTAGTCATCAGTGAAAGGAAAATCAAACCACAGAGAGACACCATTTCACCAAAATGGCTAAATTTTAAAGAAAAGACAATTCCAAATTCTGGTGAGAGAGAGAGCAACTGGAATTCCCATAAATTCTTGGTGGGGGTGTAAAATAGAATGACCATATTGGAAAACTTTTTGGTGGTTTCTTATAAACATACACTTATTTCATATCCCTGAAATCCCACTGCTGTAAATTTACCTCAGAAATGAAAATATATATCTGTGAAAGTAAATGTATAAAAAAAAATTCATGAAAAATGAAGGCGGTATTTAAAATAGCCTCCAATGAAAACTGTCAGGGCTCCTTTAATGGAATGATACATAGCAATAGAAATAGGTGAAGGAATGGATTAATGATACATTGAAGAAAATGAATGAATCCAACAGACATGCTGAGCAAAAGAAGTCATTCAGAAAAAAAGCACATACTATGTGAGTCCACAAATGTGAATTCAAAAACAGGCAAAATATACACTTTCTGTTAGAAATAAGAGCAGTGGTTTCTTCTGGGAGTGGAAATTGAGTGGAAAGGAGCATAATGGCACTTTTTTGAGTGATAGAAATATTCTGCACCTTGGTTTTGCTGTTGGCTACAAGGATATGTATACATTTAGCACAACTCATTGAACTATAGGGTTAAGATTTGTGAATTTTACCATATATAAATTATACCTCAGTATTCAAGATTTTCTGATGTGTGAAAATTGTTAAACTGATTTTAATATTTATACCAGGAGACATAAGGACAAGAATACCCACACAATCTTGAACCATAAGGGCAAGGTAGAGGAATAATGCTTTTGGTATTAAGACTTTTTTTGGTGTGTGTTTTGGGTGTAAGTTTACAGAGCAAATTGGTTTTCCATTCACTGATCCATACACATTCTGTTTTCTGACATTTACTGCAATCCCCACACTGTAATAACATTTTTAACACTTCTTCTCTATGCCTACCTCTTCCCTTCATTCTTCCTTCCCATACCCTCCCACCTTCCTAGTTCTATCCCTGGGCAAATGCTATTCTTAATCTCATATGCTTGATTGTTGCAATGAGTGCAAACCCTCCTGATACTACTGTTCACTTTATACATCTATCATTTGGCTTCCAGTTGAGTCATGGAGGTTCATTCAGTTCAATGCCTATCTTGAAGAGTGTCTAAGGGCCATAGTCTTGGGGGTTCTACCAATATTCATCAGACCAATAAGCCTGGCTTTTTTATGATTTTGAGTTTTTTCCCACATTTTCCCCCACTCTATCTGGGGCCTCTTATTGTGATTTCTTTCAGAGCAGTCAGTAGTGGTAGCTGGGCATCATCTAGTTCTGTTCTGAGACTCATGGAGGCTGGGGTTCATGTGCTTTATTAGTCCTTTGGACCAACTGTGTCCTGTATCTTTGATTTTATTCATTCTTCTTTGCTCTGGATGGAGAGAGACCAATAGTTGTACCTTAGATAGCTGCTCACAGACTTTTAAAACTCCAGTCACTGCTCACCTAAGTAGGATGTAGAACATTGTCTTTCTGGACTGTGTTATGCCAATTGACCTTAGTGTCCCCCAGTACTATGGTCCTGAGCCTCCTTACCTAGCAACTCATACCCTTAAGTTATAACTAAGAAGTTTTCATAACTGTATCCCCTATATGGTCTACTACATTCATGGATATACTTGCAGCACATATAAATATATAGGTAGAGATAGCCTCTGTCAAACCTATACATATTCATGGGTGTAGTCCCTTTCACCTTCCTACTCCTGTTCAACTTGAGTATCTGTCTATGCATCCACTCCTAAATTATGGTTATTACTATTATTGTGGGATTATGTATGTAATAGTATTCACCTCTGTTGACTTTAACTCTGTGCTCCTCCCTATCTCTTCCACTGCCTTGATCATTTTGTGCTGACCTCCCCCTTTCCCTTCACTCAAGTTAACAGATGTCTACTCCCTAGTTGATGATTGTCTCCCTCTTCCCTCCCCATAGGCAATTCTTTCTATGTGTAAACGTTTCTGTTAACTTTTTACAGTACTGGTCTTATAAAATAATAATGCTCCTTTGTAACTGATTAATTTCAATCAGCATAATGTCCTTTGTAACTGACTAATTTCACTCACCATAAAGTCCTCTAGGTTCATCCATGTTATGAGGTGTTTTGCAGATTCATCATTACTCTTTAATGTTGCATAGTTTTCCATTGTATGTGTGTACCATAGTTTGTTTATCTATTCATATGTTGGTGGAGACTTATGTTATTTCCATCTTTTTGCTATTGTGAATAATGCTGCAATGAACATGAGTGTGCATATTAAGACAATTTTAAATGTGCAGTAATTAAGAAAATGTATGGGCAAAAATCTTCTTTTTGCTCAATCAAGAATCTGTACCTGGCTCATCATCATTTTACTCCTAGTTCTTGGACTTTAACCAGTGTCATAGGTTTGAATCATATGAACCATATTACCATATTGCCTGCTGATCTTGGGAGTGTTGCCTTCAGAGCCAGTGAACCAACAGCCTGCCATCTTACCAACTAATCTTGGATTTCTCAGCCTTCACAGCCAGGATCCTGAGGTATTGCCAGCCAAACTTAGATTTATCAGCCCTTGTAGCTACATGAGCAAAAATATCCAGCCTTGGGACTTGCCACCCTCTACAACTCTCTACAATAGTCAGCCGCAGGGATCCAGGTGAGGAGATGAACTCAGGCAAACCCAAAGCAGCAGTGAGGGAGAGCAAGAAAAAGGGGATTAAAAGCCAGGAACCCGGACAGAGGAGCAGTCAGCCACAGGGATCCAGTTGAGGAGAGGGAACCCAGGCACGCCCAAAGCAGCAGGGCGGGAGAATGGGAGGAAGGGGATAAAAAAGCCAGGAACTCAGACAGAGGAGCAGTCAGCTGCAGGGATCCAGGTGAGGAGAGGATCTCAGACATGGCCAAAGCAACAGGGCAGGAGGAGAGCAGGAAAAAGGGGATTAAAAGGCAGGAACTTGGATAGAGGAGCAGTCAGCTGCAGGGATCCAGGTGAAGAGAGGAACTCAGGCATGCCCAAAGCAGCAGGGTGGGAGAGCAGGAGAAAGGGGACTATAAGGCCTAGGAATCTGGAGGAGTCAGCCGCAGGGACCCAGGTAAGGGTGTATGAGAGGTTTCCAACAGGGAGGCAAACTTGTCTGTCAGTTTGTCCTTCCATGGTGATGTGTTGATGTGAGTTTTGAGGCTGAGCCACAGGTGTTTCTAACCCAGTGGGATGCACGTGGTGCACAGGTATCAGCCTAGCTTACAGACTGAGACAGACTAGGAAGAAGGAGGAGGCTGTCCACTTATCAAAGAATTGGCCAGGGAAAACCTTATGAGTAGCAAAGAAACACTGTTTGATACATTACCATGCAACTTTAAGAATAGTTCAGTTAGGTCAGAAGACTCTCAAAATAGGGCTGGGAAAGAGCTGCATCATCAGAGTAAACCCAACCTTACTCATATAGAGAAGGTAAAGCTTTGGAGACCTCCATTTGGTGATGTGGCACCACTCAAATTGAAGAGAAACAGCTGCAGACATCCATTAATCATCAGAACATAGAATGTA
>NW_006922712.1:210772-214505 GCF_000298275.1 Orycteropus afer afer | reverse complement strand
TATCACTGGTGACTGGAATGCAAAAGTTGGAAACAAAGAAGAATCACCGGTAGTTGGAAAATTTGGCCTTGGTGACAGAAATAATGCTGGACCTCCTGAAGTACAGTGCTGTAAGTGATAGGATAATATCCATACACCTAGAAGGAAGACCAGTTAACATACTGAAAAACCAAACCAAACTCACTGCCATCAAGTTGGATCTGATTTATAGCGGCCCCTTGTTGGGTTTCCAAGGTGGTATCACTACGGAAGTAGATCACCCAATCTTCCTTCTGAGGAGTGGCTGGTGAGTTTGAACAGCCAGCCTTCTGGATAGCAGTCAAATCCCTTAAGCACTGTGCCACCAAAGCTCCCAGTTACTATTATTCAAATTTATGCACCAACCACCAAAGCCAAAGATGAGGAAATTGAAGATTTCTACCAACTTACACAGTCTGAAACTGACCAAACATTCAATTAAAATGTGTTGATTATCACTGGTGAATGGAATGCAAAAGTTGGAAACAAAGAAGAATCGCTGGTAGTTTGAAAGGCCTTGGAGACAGAAATAATGCTGGCGATCTCATGATAGAATTTTGAAGGCCAACGACTTAGTCATTGCAAATACCTTTTTCAACAACATAAGTGATGACTATAACAGGTGGACTTCACCAGATGAAATACACAGGAATCAGATTGACTACATCTGTGGCAAGAGGTGATGGAGAAGTTCAATATCGTTGGCCAAAAGAAGGCCTGGAGCTGATTGTGGAACAGACCCTCAACTGCTCATATGCAAGTTCAACTTGAAGTTGAAGACAATTAAAACAAGTCCGTGAGAGCCAAAATATTACCTTGAAAATATTCCTCCTGAATTTAGAGACCATTTAAAGGATAAATTTGATGGCTTTGACACCAATAACAGAAAACCAGAGGAATTGTGGAATGACATCAGGAACATCATCCCTGAAGAAATCAAGAGGTCATTAAAAAGATGAGAAAAAAGAAAAGACCAAAATGGATGTCAGAAGAAACTCTGAAACTTGCCATGAAATGGGGAGTACCTAAAGCAAAGGGAAGAAATGACAAGATAAAAGAGCTGAACAGAAGATTTCAAAGAGCAGTTCAAGCAGACAAAGTCAATTACTATAATGAAATGTACAAAGACCTGGAGTTAGAAAACCAAAAGGGATGAACACATTCAGCATTTCTTAAGCTGAAAGAACTGAAGACAAAATTTAAGCCTCAAATTGCAATAATGAAAGATTCTATGGGCAAAATGAATGAATCAAAATGAATGCATCAAAAGAATATGGAAGGAATACAGAGTCACTGTACCAAAAAGAACAGGTCAATGTTCATCCGTTTCAGGAGGTGGTATATGACCAAGAACCAATGATACTGAAGGAAGACGTTGAAGCTGCACTGGAGAAATTGGTGAAGAACAAGGTTCCAGGAATTGATGGTATGCCCATTGAAATGTTCCAACAAAAGGATGCCATGCCCTGCTGGAGGCACTCACTTGGCTATGCCAAGAGACTTGGAAGACAGCTACTTGGCCAACTGACTGGAAGAGATCCATATTTGTAACCATTTCAAAGAAAAGTGATCCCACAGAATGTGGAAATTATTGAACAATATCATTAATATCACATGCAAATAAAATCTTACTGAAGATATTAAAAGATGGTTGCAGCAGTATATTGACAGCTTCTAGAAATTCAAGCTGGATTCAGAAGAGGACATAGAATGAGGGATATCATTGCTGATGTCAGATGGATCTTAGCTGAAAGCAAAGAATACCAGAAAGATGTTTACTTATGTTTTATTGATGATGCCAAAGCATTCAATTGTGTGGATCATAACAAAGTATGGATAACATTGAGAAGAATGGAAATTCCAGAACAACTTAATTGTATGCATGAGGAACCTGTACATAGATCAGGAGGCTGTCATTCAAACAGAACAAGGGAATACTGCATGGTTCAAAATCAAGAAGGGAGTGTGTCAAGATTATATCCTTTCACCATACTTATTCACCTTGTATGCTGATCAAATAATCTGAGAAGCTGGATTGTATGAAGAAGAACATAGCATCAGGATCGGAGACAGACTTGTTAACAACCTGCGATATGCAGATGACACAACTTGCTGAAAGTGAGGATGACTTGAAGCACTTACTGATTAAGATTAAGATTAAAGACTACAGTCTGGAGTGTGGACTACATCTCATATAAAGAAAACAAAAATCCTCAGAACTGGTCCAATAAACAGCATCATAGTGGGTGGAGAAAAGATTGAAGTTGTCAAGGACTTCATATTACTTGGTTCTACAATCAACACCAATGGAAGCAGCATTCAAGACACCAGAGAACGTATTGCATTGGGCAGATCTGCTGCAAAAGACTTCTTTCAAGTGATGAAGAGCAAAGATGTCTCCTTGAAGTGTAAGGTGCACCTAACCCAAGTGATGGTATTTTCAATTGCCTCTTATGCATGTGAGAGCTGGACAATGAATAAGGAAGGCTGAAGAAGAGTTGATGCTTTTGAGTTGTAATGTTGGAGAAGAATGCTAAGAGTACCATGGTCTGCTAGAAGGACCAACAAATCTGTCCTGGAATAAATGCAGCTGGAATGCTCCTTGGAAGCAAGAATAGCCAGACTTCGTCTCACCTACTTTGGTCATGTTGTCAGAAGGGACCATTTCCTGGAGAAGGATGTCATGCTTGGCAAAGTGGGGGGGTCAATGAAGAACGGGAAGATCCTCAATGAGATGGATAGACACAGTGGCTGCAATGATGGGCTCAAGTATAACAAGGTTTGTGAGGCTGGCACAAGACTCAGCAGTGCTTTGTTCTGTGCATAGGGTTGCTATGATTTGGAGACAACTCGATGACACCTAAGAACAACAATAAAGAACAAAAAGAAATGAAAATGACATCTCACAAAATAGACAATACAAATCATAAAAACATAAAAATTATAAAAGGGAATCAGATAGAAAATCGGGAAATGAAAAGTGCAGTAACTGAAATAAAAAAAAATGTACTAGAGGTTCAACAGCAGATACGGGCAGGTGTTTTGGTTACCTCTGTGCTGCTCTAACAGAAGATACTATAAATGGGATGGTTTTAACAAACAAGAGTTTATTCTCTTACAGTTTGGAGGCTTTAAGTCCGAGTTCAAAGTGTCAGCCTCTAGGGGCTGAGTGAAAGTCCCTCAACCTTGGGCTTCAGCTCTACCTCCTGCTCCTGGCTCACTGTAGCTGGAAGCTTTTCTTCACTTAGACAGCTGCTGGATGCTGAGGCTGGCAAACCCACAGTTGACAAGTAAAAAGGCACAGTCCCAATGTTACCAAACAAAATGGCAGGCCATTGGTTCAAGTCCATTGAACATCTCAAGATCGGCAGAGCATGACAGGCTGTTGAACAACAACTAACTCAGCAACATGCAAGGTTCAAGCATGCCATAAGCTGGAGACCATTTCCAAAGCTGCTGCTTATATACAAGAGGTAGACCACATCCCTAAACCAGCTATTCAGCTGCTTGTGGTAGATCCCACCAAGGAGTTGATGATTGCCAGTCTTGTCATGGGAAATAACTGCCACAGTTGCAAAGCCACTCAACCAGGCCCAGCCAGGTTGACACACTACCTTAACTACCACAGCAGGTATAAAAATGATTCAGTAAACTTGAAAATAAGTCCACTGAGATTGCTCAGTCTGAAAAATAGAAATTAAAAAAAAAAAAAAAA
>NW_006922712.1:195069-210322 GCF_000298275.1 Orycteropus afer afer | reverse complement strand
TTAAGTTTGTGTGTCAACTTGGATGGGCCTGGTTGAGTGGCTGGGCAGCTGGTGGTAGTTATTCCCCATGATGAGACTGGCAGTCAACTCCATGGTGGGATCTACCACAAGAAGCTGAGTAGCTACTTTAGGGATGTGGTCTGCTTTGTGTATTTAAGGAGAAGTTTTGGGAATGGCCTTTAGCTTATGCCATGCTTGAACCCTGCATGTAGCCGTGTCGTTGTTCAACAGCCTGCCATGCCCTGCCATTCTTGGGACTTTCAGTGTATTGAATCAATGGCCTACTATGTGGTTTGGTAACATTGGGACTGAGCCATTTTGTTTGTCAACCTTGCGCTTGTCAGCCTCAGCAGCCAGTAGCTGCCTGAGTGAAGAGATGCCTCTAGCTTCAATGGGCTGGCAGCAAAAGGCAGAGCTGAAGCCCAAGGTCAAGGAGCTTTCACACAGCCCCTAGAGCCTGGCACTTGGAACTCAGACTTCTAGCCTCCAAAAATTGTAAGAATAAACTCCTGTTTGTTAAAGCCATCCCATTTGTGGTATTTTTCTGTTAGAGCAACACTAGGTAACTGGAACAACAACCAAATATTATATTTCCATGAAAACTATCTTTTAAAATGTAAGGAGAAATTAAGACATTCCCAGGAAAACAAAAACTGAGAGAGTTCATCACCAGCAGACCAGATCTACAAGATAAAGGGAATTCTTCAGTCTGAAATGAAGGAACACTAGACATTTTCCTGAATCCACATAAAGAAACAAAGAATACTAGTAAAGATGACTTAAAAGTAAATATAAAAGACAGTGTTAATTGTAATCCTCAGGGCACTCTCTAAGAAAATAACTCAGAAATTATATTTTAAAAAGCCAAAGGAACTCTAATGTTACACTAAACCAAAACCAAAAACAGGAGCTAGAAAATACATATTTAACACAAAAGAAATCAGAGATCTGAGGAACAAAATAAAGTATGACATAAACAACAAAAAAGTAATTCTTTTTTTAAAAAAATCCATTTTATTGAAATATAATTTATGTATACAGTGAAATACACAAAACTAAACTGACATGGGTCAGTGAATTCTTTTTTTTTGCAGTATTCCTTCCCCCCACCCCTGGCAACCAACACAGTTACCTTCCATATGTAAACCTTTCCTTGACTCTCCACAACAACGAACTAAGACTATATTTGTCCTTCTGTGATTGACTTATTTCACTCAGCATAATGCCCTCCAAGTTCATCCATGTTATGTGGTGTTTTGCTGACTCTACATTATTCTTCAATGTTTCAGAGTATTCCATTGTGTGTATGTACCACAGTTTGGTTACCCATTCTTCTGTTGATGGGCACAGAGGTTGTTTACATCTTTTGGCCATTGTAATTATAATTTTGTTACGTGCTTTTTCATGGTGTTGATTTCTTTGTTCCATATAATTTTCTATGAATTGTGTTATCACTTCCTCCATTGCTATTGTTTTAGTATTTGCTAAATATTTGTGCTGGTCCTGTTTTTCATTTTGATGTAAAGGTTTATCTTTTTTTTTTTTTTTTAGGCACAGGGTAACTGTAATTTAGAGTTTTCTTCCCAAGTTTATAACAGTCCATTCTATCTTGTAGTTGTCTTGACTTCCCTACCATTTAGAAGTTCTGTAACTACACACTTTTTCCTTTTTGGTTTGTAGTTGTCCTCATACGTTAATTGATGTTGCTGGTTCTCTGTTTACAATCTTGTAGGCTTTTTTACTTTGGATACTTCTATAACTGGGTTGGTTTCTGGGTCATGTCATCATGTGTGTTAATGGTCAGTTATTGCTTGCTGTTTATAGTTCGCTGTCCAAAGGATTCCCTTTAACATCTCTTGTAAGGTTGGTCTGTTTTTAACAAATTCCCTTAATTTCAGCTTATCAGGAATAGTCCTAATCACCATCATATTTGAGGGACAATTTTGCTGGGTATGTAGTTCTTGTCTGGAAATTTTTCTTTTTCAGGGCTTTATATGTACCATCCCATTGTCTTCTCACCTGAATGGTTTCTGCCGAGAAATCAGAGCTTAGTCTTATTGGTTGCCCATTGTAGGTAACTTTTTGTTTTTCCCATGCAGCTTTCAGGATTCTCTCTTTGTCTTTGGTTTTGGTGAGTTTGATGATGATATGCCTTGGTGATTTTTTTGGGGGGTGTATCCTGTTTGGGGTTCATTGGACTTCTTGAATGGATGTGTTCTCATCTTTCATCATACCAGGAAAATTCTCTTCCACAAATCTTTGACAATTTTTTCTGTGGTTTTATTGGTCTCTTCCTGTTCTGGAATTCTGGAGACACATAGGTTGTTCCTTTTGATGGTATCCCACATGAACCTTAGGCTTTCTTCATTTTGTTTTGATCTTTTTTCTGATTGATCCCTTTCCAAAGAAATATTGAGATATTTACCTTCAACCTCACTAATTCTGTCTTCCATTGATTCAGTTCTACTCCTTTGCCCATTCAATGTGTTATCTATTTCTGACAATTTAGTATTAGTCTTCTGGATTACTGTCTGTATATCATTTCTAGTTTTTCATTCATTTCATCATTTTCTTCTTATATTGTCTTTTGAAATTGTTCTAAGGTCTTCCCTGTATTCTCCTGAATTTTGTCAGTGTTTTCCTTGATTTGTCCCTCAATTCGTTGAAGGTATCTAAATAAAATTCTTTTGAATTCCTTATCAGGGAGTTCCAATGTTGCATCTTCCTCAGGGATATGTTTTGGGTCTGTATGCTGGTCCCTTGTTTCTCCTTCTTTATCTTGTTTCTTTTTGTGGACTGTGGTGCTCTGTTATCTCCAAGGCATTGTGACATTTTTGTGTTTATATTTAATTGGTGATTGGTATGTTGGAGTGACTTGCCCACAATTTTTTGTTTTGTTTTGTTTTGTTTGTATGTTATCTATGTAAGCAGGGTACTGTGCTGTGCTCCTCTATTCACTAGTTGGCTGCACTTATATACTCACCACCTGTCTCCTTTCCCATTGTCTGCCTCCCGTATATCCCTGCCATCCTTGGCAAACGAGGCCTATTCTTAGATCCCTGGAATCCAGATGAGAATGCTGTCACTTTAAAATCCAAAATGGCCACTGCTTGTAAACATTCAAAATGGCTGTGCCTTCGGTCACTTTAAATATCAAAATGGCCACTACTTGTAAACAATCAAAATGGCTACATCCTTGGTCACTTTAAGTATCCAAAATGTCCACTGCTTGTAAACAATCAAAATGGCTGCACCCTTTAGAATGTAAAATGTCTGCAGCTCAGGTTGTCTCCCTCCTTGCTGTTTCCCTTTCTAGTCATAGGCCACCAGTGCAGTCATCCCTGCAGCCCTTGGTGAATAGGGCTGATCTTTAGGTCAATTCTCAGGTCCCAACACCACTTGAAATATTCATGCTTTGGTCCCATCAGAGTAGTTGACAGTCTGCAGTTCCAACCATTCATGCTTACTGTTTTTGTTCAGTTTTTCTACTAGTTGGTGCCTAATACATTTCTGTATACTTCCTTTAAAAGCTCAGGGCTCCAGGATTATCTTCTGTATCTCTGTCATTTGGTTTCTCTTTTCTTTATTGAAGAGGGTCTCTGTAGCTTGTCTGTCTATTCCTCCATCTTACCAAAAGTAGTAATTCATTTCTTAGTAAATTACATTAAATGTAAATGGGTTAAACTCTCTAATTAAAAGATACAGTTTGACAGAATGGCTTTAAGAAATGATTCAACTATATGCTGTCTAAAAGAGAATCTAGATTAAAAGACAGTGATAGCTTGAGAGTGAAAAGATGGAGACAGTGAAAAGGAGAGTGGTGTGACTGTAATAATTCCATTCAAGTTTTTCTCACTTAAGTCAATATATTGATAAGTTTTGCTTGTTTGAAATGCATCGTTATTGACATCTATTCATTCATTGAATGAATAAACAAAACATCCAATGGGATGTTTCTTAGCAATAACAAGGAATGGAATACTGACCACATGCAACAATATGAATGAACCCTGAAAACATTGTTAGGTGCCGTTGTGTCAGTTTTGGCTCACAGTGACCCTATATACAACATAATGAAACACTGCCAAGTCTGGCACCATCCTCACAATTGTTGCTATACTTGAGCCCATTGTTGCAGTGACTGTGTCAGTCCAACTTATTGATGGATTTGAAATTTTTCAATTTTTTCATTGACTGATTGAAAACATGCTAAGTGAAAGAAGCCAGACACAAAAGACTACATATTGTATGAGGTCATTTATATAAAATGTCTATAATAAGCAAATTCATAGACAGAGAAAGCCAATTAGTGATTTCCAGGCAGTCCAGGGTGAGGGGAAAAAGGTAATGAATAAATAGGTACAAGATTTCTTTCAGGGATGATGAAAATATTCTGGAATAGATAGTAAGGATAGTTGTACAACATTGTAAATGTATTAAAATATACTTACACTTTTAAGTTAAAATGGTGAATTTTATGTTAACGTTACCTCACTTAACATAAAAATGATGCTAGGAGAACTGAACTTCCATTTTGAATTTAATAGAGTTCACCTCTACTTTACACCACATCCAAGGAGCTCTGGTGGCATAGTGCCTAAGGCATTTGACTGCTAACCAGTTCAAACCCACCAGCCACTCCTCAGAAGGAAGACTGTGCAATCTACATTCGTAAAGATACTGCCTCAGAAACCCAAGGAATTGCTGAGTCAGAATTGACTCCACAGTAGTGTTTTTTTTTTTTTTTTTTTTAATACCACATACACAGTCCCATTTCCAGGTGGATTTCAGATCTAAATATGAAAGGCAAAATTAAAGTTAAGGGAAGTTGACATAGTAGAATATTACCATGGCTTTAGTGTAGTAAATATTTTTTTTTAAACCAAGCATTCAGATAACCATAAAGGAAGGGATAGATACATGTATTTACCTGAGCATTTACTTTTGTTCATCTAAAGATGTTATTAATAGAATGGAAAAGCAAAATACCATGTGAGAGATGACAGTAGCCATATTTCTGACCAAAAAAAAAATTGTATACAGTTTAAGAAATCCAAATAGAATGATATCTCAATAGTAAAAATGGGTGCTACTTAAAAAGGAAATACACAAATTGTTAATAAGTATATTTTTAAAGCATCCAACTTCACAATTTATCAGGGAAATACAAATTTAAACCACAATGAGATATCATTACATATTTGCTCTAATGGCCAATATTAGAAACTGATAATATTAAGTCTTATCAATGTTGTGGAGCAACAGGACACTGTTGGAGTACAATCCAGCATTATCTTTTAAAGTTGTAAATAGAAAATACCTGTGACCCAGTTATTCCAGTCTTTCTTATGTACCCAATAGAAATGTATGTACATATTCACCAAAAAGCACATAAGGGAAACTTGTGGAATCATTATTCACAATAATCAAACACTTCCATCAAGAGCAAAATGGATAAATACTTTTTATATGCTCATCAAGGGAACACTACATAGTAACACTAAAGAATGAATTACAACTACACTGACCAATATGGATGAATCTCAACTTTTATGTTCAGTGGAAGAAATCAGATACAAAATAATATAGATTATATAATTACATTTATAAATTTCAAAATACAGATAATACTACACTATAATATTTCAGAGAAATTTTGGTCAATGTTCAGCCTTTTTAGGAGGTAGCATACGATCAAGAACCGATGGTGTTGAAGGAAGGAGTCCAAGCTGCACTTAAGGCATTGGCAAAAAACAAGGGTAGAGGAATTGATGGAATACCCACTGAGACCTTTCAACAAACAGAGGCAGTGCTGGAGGCACTTACTCCTTTATGCCAAGAAACTTGGGAGACAGCTACCTGGCCAATCAATTGGAAGAGATTGATATTATATTTGTGTCCATTCCAAAGTAAGGTAATCCAATAAAATGTGGAAATTATTGAACAATATCATTAATACTACATACAAGGAAAATTTTGCTGATGATAAATTAAAAAGTGTTTGCAGCAGTAGACAGGTAATTGCCAGAAATTCAAGCTAGATACAGAAGAAGGATATCATTGTTGATGTCAGATGGATCTTTTCTGAAAGCAAAGGATATCAGAAACATGTCTGTTGTTGTTAGGTGCCTTCAAGTTGTCTTTGACTCATAGGGACCCTGTGCACAGCAGAATGAAACACTGCCTGGTCCCACACCAGCTCCATGATCCCTGCTATACTTGAGTCCGGTCGCCGTAGCCACTGTATCAATCCATCTCATTGAGGGCCTTCTCCTCTTTCATGGACCCTCCATCTTACCAAGCATGAAATCCTTCTCCAAAGAATGGTCCCTTCTGATAATATGACCAAAATAGGTGAGACAAAGTCTAGCCATTTTCGCTTCCAAGGAGCTTTCTGACTGCACTTCCTCCAGGACAGATTTGTTATTTCTTTACCAGTCCATGGTACTTTCAGCATTCTTTGTCAGCACCACAACTCAAAAGCATCAGTTCTTCTTCAGTCTTCCTAATTAATTGTCCAGCTTTCACATGCATATGAGGCAATTGAAAATATGATGGCTTGTGTCAGGAACACCCTAATCCTCAAGGAGACATCTTTGCTCCTCAGCACTTGAAAGAGGTCTTTTGCAGATGACTTGCCCAGTGCTATACATCATCTGATGTCCTGACTTCTGCTTCCATTGGTGTCAATTGTACAACGAAGCAATGAGATGTCTTTGACAACTTCAATCTTTTTCTCCATTTATCATGATGCTGCTTATAGGTCCAATTGTGAGGATTTTTGTTTTCTTTATATTGAGATGGAATCCATACTGCAGACTATTATTCAGTCCTCATCAGTAAGTGCTTCAAGTTATCCTCACTTTCAGCAACAAATTTGTGACATCAGTGTATTGCAGGTTGATAATTATTCTTCCTGCAATCCTGATGCCATGTTCTCCTTCATATAGTCCAGCTTCTTGGATTATTTGCTCAGCATACAGATTAAATAGGTATGGTGAAAGGATACAACCCTGGCACACTCCCTTCTTGATTTTAAACCACGAAGTGTCCCCTTGTTCTGTTCGAATGACAGCCTCCTGGTCTATGTACAGGTTCCTCATGAGTACAATCAAGTCTTCTGGAATTCCCATTCTTCTCAATGTTATCCACAATCTGTAATGATCCACACAATCAAATGCTTTTGCATAGTCCGTAAAACACAAGTAAACATCTTTCTGGTATTCTCTGCTTTTTGCCAAGATCCATCTGACATAAGCAATGATATCCCTTGTTCCACATGCTCTTCTGAATCCAGCTTGCACCTCTGGAAGTTCTCTGTCAATATACTGCTGCAACCATTTTTTATTATCTTCAGTAAGATTTTACTTGTGTGTGATATTAATGATATTGTCTGATAATTTCCACATTCTGTGGGCTCACCTTTTTTTGAAATGGGTACAAATACCCATCTCTTCCAGGCAGCTAGCCAGCTAGCTGTCTTCCAAATCTCTTGGCATAACCGAGTGAGTGGCTCCAGTGGGGCATCCGTTTGTTGAAACATCTCAATGGCTATTTCGTCAATTCCTGGAGATTTGTTCTTCAACAATTCCTTCACTGCAGCTTTGACTTCTTCCTTCAATATCATTAGTTCTTGATCATATGCTACCTCCTGAAATGGATGAAGATCTACCAGTTATTTTTGGCACAGTGACTCTGTGTATTCCTTCCATCTTCTTTTGATGCTTCCTGCATCATTCAATATTTTGCCCATATCTTTCAGTATTGCACTCAAGTCTTAAATTTTGTCCTCAGTTCTTTCAGCTTGAGAAATGTCAATTCTGTCCTTCCCTTTTAGTTTTCTAACTCCAAGTCTTTGCACATTTCATTATAGTAATTGACTTTGTCTGCTCTAGCTGCTCCTTGAAATCTTCTGTTCAGCTCTTTTATCACATCATTTCTTCCATTTGCTTTGTCTATTCTCCACTCAAGGACAAGCTTCAGAGTCTCTTCTGTCATCCATTTTAGTATTTTCTTTTTTTCTTGTCTTTTAAATGACCTCTTGCTTTCTTCATGGATGATGTTCTTGATGGCATCCCACAATTCCTCTGGTTTTTGGTCATTGGTATTCAGTGCATCAAATCTATTCTTTAGATGGTCTCTAAATTCAGGAGGGATAAATTCAAGATCATATTTTGGCTCTCATGGACTTGTTTTAATTATCTTCAACTTCAAGTTGAACTTGCATATAAACAGTTGATAGTCTGTTCCACCATCAGCTCCTGGCCTGGTTTTGGCTGAAGACAATGAGCTTTTCCATCGCTTCTTGCCACAGATATAGTCAATCTGATTCCTGTGTATTCCATCTGGTGATGTCCATGTGTATACTCACTGTTTGTGTTGCTGTAAAAAGGTATTTTTAATGATTAAGTCATTGGTCTTGCAAAATTCTGCCATGCAATCTCCAGCATTATTTCTGTCACCAAAGCCAGATTTTCCAACTACTGGTGATTCTTCTTTGTTTCCAACTTTTGCATTCCAGTCACCAGTGATAATTAACACATCTTGATTGTATATTTGTTCAATTTCAGACTGCAGAAGTTGATAAAAATCTTCAATTTTCTCATCTTTTGCTTTGGTGTTTGGTGCATAAATTTGAATAATAGTCTTCAAGGACTGGTCTTCCTTGTAGGCATATGGATATTATCCTATCACTGACAGCCTTGTACTTCAAGACAGATCTTGAAATATCCTTTGTGATGATGAATGCCACACCATTCCTCTTCAATTTTTCATTCCTGGCATAGTAGACCATGTGGTTTTTCTGATTCAAAATGTCCAAAACCAGTCCACATCAGCTCACTAATGCCTTGTATATCAATCTTTATGCATTCTATTTAATTTTTTACAACTTCCAATTTTCCTAAATTTATACTTCATACATTCCATGCTCTGATTATTAATGGATGTTTTTAGCTGTTTCTCCTCAATTTGAGTCAGGTCACATCAGTAAATGGAAATCTCAAAAGGTTTACTTTATCTGTATCAGTAAGGTTGGTTCGACTCTGATGATGCCACTCTTTCCCAGTCCTATTTTGAAAGCCTTCCAACCTAAGTGGGTTGTCCTCCTACACTGTATCATACCGTGTTTCTGGGCTAGTCATATGGTTGCCTAGTATTGTAATGGACAGTGTATCTCTGCTATTCATAAGGTTTTCCCCGGTCAATTCTTTGAGAAATGGATGGCCCCTTCCTTCTTCCTAGTTGTTTCAGTCTGCAAGCCATGCTGAAACCTGTGCACCTTGTGCAACCCCACTAGCATTTGAAACACCAGTTGCACAACCTCAAGCAACATGCCACCACAGTACGACACTCTGACAAACAAGTTTGTCTCCCTTAGCTATTAGAAACTTGTCCACCCTCCCCTCACCTAGTTCTCTGCTGCTTGCTCACTCTCTCCTGGATGCCCTGGCTTTCCTTTCCTTTCCCCTCTGCCTTACCTGCCACTTCGGCATTGGGACCTGTGTCCCTCCCCTTACCTGAATCCCTCTGCCACTTGCTCACTCTCTCCTCGACACCCTGGCTTTCCTTTCCAGAAATTCAAGCTGTATTCAGAAGAGGATGTGGAATGAAGGAGATCACTGCTGATGTCAGATGGATCTTGGCTGAAAGCAAAGAATACCAGAAAGATGCTTACCTGTGTTTTATTGACTATGCAAAGACATTTAACTGTGTGGGTCATAACAAATTATGGATAACATTACAAAGAATGAGCATTCCAGAGCACTTAATTGTGCTTATGAGGAAATTGTACATAGACCAAAAAGGCAATCACTCAAACAGAACAACAGGATACTGCATGGTGTCAAGTCAGGAATGGTGTGCATTTGGTTGTATCCTTTCAATCTGTATGCTGGTCAGTTAATACCAGCAGCTAGTCTATATGAAAAAGAATGTGACATCAGGATTGGAGGAGGCTCATTACCAACTTGCAATATACAGATTATAAAGCCTTACTTGCTGAAAGTGAAGATGACTTGAAGCATTTACTGATGAAGATCAAACACTACAGCATACTACAAACATACATATGGATGTATGGATTACATCTCAGCATAAAGAAAACAAAAATCCTCACAGATGGACCAGTTAACAACGTCACAATAAATGGGGAAAAGACTCTGGTTGTGAGGGATTTCATTTTTCTGGAATTCATATTCAACAACCATGAAAGCAACAGTCAAGAAATCAGATGTCGTATTGCACTGGCTACATCTGCTGCAAAAACCCCTTTAAAGTGTTAAAGAGGAAAGATGTCACTTTGATAATAAGGTGCACCTGACCCAACCCATGGTATTTTCAGTAGCCTAATATTCATGTGTAAACTGGATAGTGAGTAAGGGAGACTGAAGAAAAATTTATGCATTTGATTTGTGGTGTTGGTGAAGAATATCACAAATACTATGAACTGCCAGAACAAACCTGTCTTGGAAGAAGTATGGCCATAATGTTCCTTAGAAGCAAGAATGGCCAGACTTCATGTACTTTGGTCATGTCCCCAGAAGGGACCCACATCTGGAGAAGGATATCTTGCTTGGTAAAGTAGAGGGGTCAGTGAAAAAGGGGAAGACCCTTAATGAGATGGATTGACAGTGGCTGCAGCAATGGGCTTAAGCATAACACTTGTGAAGACTGAGCAGTGTTTCATCTATTGTAGATACAGTGGCTGTGAATTGGAGCCAATATGATAAATGTAACAATAGCAATATTTCAGAAAGGATGCTGTAAGGTAATACTATTATGCAATATGTAAAGAAAATATTTGATCTTCAGTAAGTGCTTCAACTCCTCTTAGCTTTCAGCAAGCAAGGTTGTGTCATCTGCATATCATATGTTGTTAATAAGTCTTCCTCCACTCCTGATTTCAATTTCTTTTTCATACAGTCCAGCCTCTTAGATTATTTGCTCATCATACAGATTGAATAAGTATGGTGAGAGCATAGAACTCTAATACGCACTTTTCCTGAATTTAAACTATGTGGTATCCCCTTGTTCTGTTCTAATGACTGCCTCTTGGTCTATGTACAGGTTCCTCATGAGCATAATTGATTGTTCGGAAATTCCCATTCTTGTTAGTGTTAGCCAAAGTTTGATATGATCCACAGAGTTTAATGCCTTTGCATAGTCAATAAAACACAGTAAACATCTTTCTGGTGTTCCTTGCTTTCAGCCAAGATCCATCTGACATCAGTAATGATATCCCTCATTCCATGCCCTCTTCTGAATCTGGCTTGAATTTCTTTCAGTTCCCTGTTGAAGTACTGCTGCTATTGTTTTTGAATTATCTCCAGCAAAATTTTATTTGTGTATTATATTAATGATATTGCTCAATAATTTCAACATTTTGTTGGATCACCTTTCTTTGGTACGGGCACAAATAAGGATCTTTTCCAGTCAGCTGGCCAAGTGGTTGTCTTCCAAATTTCTTAGTATAGATGAGTGAGTTCAACCAGCTTTGCATTCATTTGTTGAAACATCTTAGTTGGTATTCTGTCAGTTCCTGGAGACTTTTTTTTTTTTTTTTTTTTTTTTTTTTGCCAGTGCCTCAGTACAGTTTGGACTTCTTCCTTCAGTTTCATTAGTTCTTGATCATATGCCACCTCCTGATATGGTTGAACATCCACCAATTCTTTTTAATACAGTGACTCTGCATATTCCTTCCATCACGCAACTCATATGCATATGAAAACTGGACAATGAATAATGAAAACTGAAAAGTAATTGGTGCATTTGAATTGAGGCATTGGAGAATATTGAATATACCATGGACTGCCAGAGTATGAACAAATCTGTCTTGGAAGAAGTCCAACTAGAATATTTCTTAGAAGCAAGAATGGTGAGACTTTGTCTCTCATCCTTTTGCCATGTTATCAGAAGGCACCAATCCCTGGAGGAGGATATCATGCTGGGTAAAGTAGAGGGTCAGTGTAAAAGAAGACCCTCAATGAGCTGGATTAACACAGTGGTTGCAACAATGTGCTCAACCATAGCAATGATTGTGAGGAAGGCGCAGGACTGGAAAATGTTTTGTTCTGTTGTACATGGGGTCACTGAATCAGAACCAACTTGAGGGCACCTAACAACAACAAGAAAGAAAAGAAATGTTTATGATGAATGCCAGCATAATGGTTACATGGGTTAGAGGAGTTCATAATGTGTTTCCTTGAGTATTGTTATTGTGGTGGTTGCCTAGGGGTTGTTTTATGATAATTCATTTATGCTTTGTGCACTTGTTGGAGTATGTGTTATATTTCATAATAAAGAAGTTAAAATATTTATTTGAAATTTTTTTAAATTTTTATTTGTAGCTTAATTTGGATAGAATTTACATATTCATAATGTGGGTCTTCTGGTTCAAGAACAGAGTACGTTGCTTATTTATTCAACAAAGTTTTGAATACTCTTTAAAATAGATTATGATTAGTGAGATTAAAGGCATTATAAGCTTTTGAACACAGTGACTCCTAGGCTACCCCAACTTTTATTTCATTACCTCTTTAAATTTATTCCATTTGGGTTTATAGTATGCTTAGGCAGAAACAAACAACCATAGCTATAGGTGTTGTATTCAACCACGTTCTACTAATCCTCTCTGTTGCTGTTGCTACTACAGTCAAGAATGTCAGACATCACCTGCATAATGGCTAGTGTTAGCTTACTTTTTACTTCTCAGCTGTCTGCTACATATGTAATTACCCAAAGGAACAACTCTGTCATTTGTGGAGAAACTGAGATGCAGATTTCAATAAATTTATTTCCTTTAACAGCTATAGGTCTTCCCCTTCCTCCTCCCACATTCTAATATAGATTCCTCTAATTTTGTGTTAAGGAGCTCTGGTTGAGTAGTAGTTAAAGCATCCAGCTGCTAACCAAAAGGTCAGAAATTCAAAACCACCAGCCTTTCCATGTATAAAGATGAGGTTGTCTGCTTCCATAAAGATTTGCAGCCTTGGAAACCCTGTGAAACAGTTCCACTCTGTCCTAAAGAATCACTATGAGTTGGAATCAACTCACTGGCAGTGGAGTTTTTTGGGATTTAATTTTGTGCTGCAGTCCTTGGGTTGTGCAAATCAATAAGCACTATACTACTAGCCAAAAGGTTTGTGGTTCAAATCCACCCAGAGGCACTTCAGAAGATATTGTTGTTAGGGGTCATTGAGTCATCTCTGACTCAAAGCAACTCTGTCTACAAGAGAATGAAACACTGCCCAGTCTTGCACCATCTTCACAATTTTTGTTATGCAGAAGAGCTAAATAAAACACTCCATCAATTGGGCCTTATAGACATCTACAGAGCACTTCACCCAACAGCGACACAATATACATTCTTCTTCAGTGCACGTGGAACTTCTTCCATGATAGACCTTATGTTAGCCCATAAAGCAAGCCTTAATAAATTTAAAAACAATTTTTGTTATGCTTGAGCCTGTTGTTGCAGCCACTGTGTCAGTCCATGTCATTGAGGGTCTTCCCTTTTTCACTGACCCCTGCTTTACCAAGCATGATATCCTTCTCCAGACACTGGCTTTTTCTGACAACATGACCAAGGCACATGAAATTAAATCTGGCCATTCTCACTTCTAAGAAGCATTCCAGCTGTATTTCTTCAAAGACAGACTTCTTCATTCTTCTGGTATTCCATGGTATATTCAAATTCTTTGCCAGTACCACAATTCAAATGCATCAGGTCTTCTTTGGTCTTTCTTATTCATGATTCAGCTTTCATATGCATCTGAAGCTATTGAAAATACCATGGCTTGGGTCAGGTGCACCTTAGTCTTCAAAGTGACATCTTTGCTCTTTAATGCTTTAAAGAGGTCCTTTGCAGCAGATGTGCCCAGTGCAATACGATATCTGATTTCTTGACTGCTGCTTCCATGGGTGTTGACTGTGGATCCACATAAAATGAAATTCCTGACATCTTCAATCTTTTCTCCATTTATCATGATGTTGTTTATTGGCCCAGTTGTAAGGATTTTTGCTTTATTTATGTTGAGTTGTAATCTATACTGAAAGCTGTAGTCTTTGATCTTCACAGTAAGTGCTTCAAGTCTTCTTCACTTTGAGCAAGAAAGGCTGTGGCATCTGCATAGCACAGAAGATAGGCATGGTGATATGCTTCCAAAAGATCACAACCACTGAAACCTTATGCAGCACAGTTTGCTCTGAAACTCATGAGGTCACCACTAGGGAACTGACTCCACAGTAATTGATAATTTTGTGTTTCACTGTCTGATTTTCAATGTTAATTGGAAAAATTGAAATTTGAGGCCCCTGAGTGGTTAGGGTGAATGTAGGGGGAGCCAAGTAGTAGAATATAGCCCAAGTCCAAATCTAAAGATGGATAGCAGAGTAAGGTAGGCTCTGTCATAGCAGAATAACCAGAGGGAAAATCTCTCTAGATATAGTTTCTCATGAGAGAAATACTCTACTTCCTGAAAAAGTTGAAGGTTCAATTATTAGGGACAAGTATACTGAGTTTGTTGATAAACTTTAAAATAAATAAAACTATAATATTGTTTGGTGAAGAAGAGGTGGAAAACTTATTTCATGTTTATTTGCTAAGGCTTCTTCTTTTTTTTTTTTAAAGAGGCAAACTGATTAATTAATAAATAATTATTTGATAAATAAAGACAGGATTTGCTGTATCCTTTTCTAAATGTTCTGGTTGGATTTATTTCCACACTTGCCCTTCACCTTACCTTTATCTCTGTACTCTGTGTTTCAGGGAGTATTCAAATACTGCAATGTGGATGTATTTGTCATGGATTACCACTTTCTGGACATAATGATGATCTTCGTGCTGTATGGCTGGTCTACCATTCCCCTCATGTACCTGCTGAGCTTTCTGTTTTCTAAAAGTACTACTGCATACATCAAGCTCATCCTATTCAACTACTTATCAGGCATTTTCAGTCTCTATGTAGACACCGCAGTACGATACATGGGTAAGCAATTAAGAAAATATCTTCTCCAGAAGACAGCAGTAGATAATAGAGAGGTGTGGGCTTGCATCCATCTAAGAATATTAGCAGACAATTAAGTTCTAGGTTTTTCGGGAACCCCTGTACTTTTGTTTTTCTTTTTTCTTTTTCTCCTATTGTGATTTGGGTGAAGATTTACATACCAAATTCACTTTCCCTACAGCAGTTCACATATACTTTGTCTCATGACATTCACCACAGTTTACTACAATGCAACAGCTCCCCTCCCA
>NW_006922712.1:182987-187774 GCF_000298275.1 Orycteropus afer afer | reverse complement strand
AAAAAAAAAGAATTGGTGGAGGACAGAGCGGGGTACCCCGTCTCCATCTGGGTACACAGACTGTGATGGAATCCCTATGGCCCCAGAAGCTTCTATATATTTTTGCATAGTTCTTCAAAGGGAAATACTGTGTTATATGAGTACTACTCACCTGCAGGTGTTTGAGTTTGTTAACTCTGATTTAGAATGAAATTGTAAGGAATTATCATTAAAGGCCACCACTCATCTGTCAATTTGTCATACTCTGGTGGCTTACATGTTGCTGTGAGGTTGGAGGCTGTGCCACCGGTATTTCAAATATTAGCAGGGTCACCCATGGTGGACAGGTTTCAGTGGAGCTTCCAGACTAAGACACAGTTGGAAGAAGGAAGGGGCAATCCACTTCTCAAAGAATTGTCCAGTGAAAACTTTATGAATAGCAGTGAAGTACTGTCTGATATATTACTGGAATACTTTATGAATAGCCCTGAAACTTTGCCCAATATAGTGCCTGAAGATGAGCCTCTCTATTTGGAAGGCCCTCACAATATGACTGAGGAAGAGCTGCCTCTTCAAAGTAGAGTTGGCCTTAATCATATGGATATAGTAAAGATTTTGGGACTTCCATTTTCTGATGCAGCATGACTCAAAATGGGAAGAAACAGCTGCAAACATCCATTAATAATTGAAACATGGTGCGGTAGTTAAGTTTGTGTGTCAGCTTGGCTGGGCCTGGTTGAGTAGCTGGGCAGCTGGATGTAGTATTCCCCTTGATGAGACTGCTAATCAACTCCATGGTGGAATCTACTGTGAGCAGCTGAGTAGCTGCCTTAGGGATGTGGTCTGCTTCCTGTCTATAAGGAGAAGCCTTGGGGAGCAGTCTCCAGCTTATGACATGCTTGAACCCTGCATGTAGCTATGTTGTTGTTCAGCAACCTGCCATGTTCTGCTGACCCTGGTACTTTCAATGGACTTGAATTAATAGCCTGCCATGTGGTTTGGTAACATCAGCACTGTGCCTTTTTACTTGTCAACCTTGGGCTTGTCAGTCTCAGCCGCCCGCAGGTGTCTGAGTGAAGAAAAGCCTCTAGCTTCCATGGGCCAGGAGCAGGAAGCAGAGCTAAAGCCCAAGGTTGAGGGGCTTTCACCAAGCCCTTAGAGCCTGGCACTTTGAACTCAGACTTAAAGACTCCAAACTGTAAGAGAATAAATTCCTGTTTGTTCAAGCATCCCATTTGTGGTATATTCCTGTCAGAGTGGCACTCGGTAACCAGAACACATGGAATGTACAATGTATGAATCTAGGAATATTGGAAGTTGTCAAAAATGAAATGGAACACATAAAGATTGATATGCTAGGCATTAGTGAGCTGAAATGGACTGGTTTTGGCCATTTTGAATTAGACAATCATATGGTGTACTATAGGAGCTCTGGTAGCATAGTGCCTAAGGCACTTGACTGCTAACCAGAAGACTGGCTGTTCAAACCCACCATCCACTCCTTGGAAGGAAGGTTGGGCAGTCTACTTCCTTAGGAATACTGCCTTGGCATCCCAAGGAGGGGTTGCTTGAGTCAGGGCCAACTCAACAGCACATAACAACAATAACTATGATGTACTGGGCCACGAATGACTAATTGAAGAGGAATGGTGTGGCATTCATCATCATAAAGACCATTTCAAGATCTATCCTGAAGTACAATGCTGTCAATGATAGGATAATATCCATATGCTTACAAGGAACACCAGTTAATACTACTGTGGTGCAGTGAATTACTTGGTGTGGCTTTTCTAGCCATAGTCTTTGTAACTCCCACCAGATTCTTGGGTAGGACCATGCCAATAAGGTGTATAGAACTCCGATTTTGGGATTGGTTAGTTTTGTCACTGTGCCAGGCTTAAAATGAGCCTTCCTAGAGACAGAGAGGGAATCTCATTGCTGTTGAGAGAGAAGAGCTAGAGGTGAAATATAGTGCATCCTAGGACTGAGATCCCTGCACTGGAATTCCTTGGCAGAGATGTGTGGCAGAGAGATTCACCCCAGTGGAGAGAGATGCCAAGCAGGGATGTATCTATCAGCAGAGCTAAAAGAGCTTTATAACTCTTGCCTGAGCAGGGCAGGGGCCAGAGCAAGAGGCCAAGGGTCAGAAAGATGAGCCCAATGACATAGCAGAGGGGAGACTGTCCTGATCGAAGAATTGTGTCCTGAGAGCATTCTTGAACCTAAATTGTAGCCTGTTACTTCCCTAACAAACCCCATAATCATGAGAACTGTCTGTGAGTTTGCATGGCCATTACAACAAATTATCAAACCCAGCAGAGAAGTAGTGAGCACCATGAGATGGATAGTTGACATCAGAATTGCTAAAAGGCTGGAGGGTTACGGTATGTCTGGCTTCATAGGAATAAGCCTTGGGTGGTTAATAGTGATTCTGTCTTCCTCTTGTGAAGGTAGAGGAGATCAGAAGATGTCACCTCCAAGTCCCTTTTGCAACAACTATTACTCAACTTTATACACCAACCACCAAAGCCAAAGATACAGAAACTGAAGATTTTTACCAACTTCTGCAGTCTTAAATTGATCAAACATGCAATCAAGATATGTAGATTATACTGGTGATTGGAATTAAAAAGTTGGAAACAAAGAAGAGTTATCAGTAGTTGGAAAATATGGGTTTGGTGATAGAAATGATGCTGGAGATCACATGATTGAATTTTGCAAGACCAATGACTTATTCATTGCAAACACCTTTTTTCAACAACATAAACAGTGGCTATACACCTGGACTTCACCAGTTCGGGAATACACAGGAATCAGATCAACTACATCTGTGCAAAGAGGCAATGGAGAAGCTCAATATCTTCAGCCAAAGCAAGGTCAGGAGCTGACTGTGGAACAGACTATCAACTGCTCATATGCAAGTTCAAGTTGAAGCTGAAGACAATAAAACATGTCCACAAGAGCCAAAATATGACCTTGATTATATCCCACCTGAATTTAGAGACCATCTAAAGAATAGATTTGACACATTGAACACCAATGGCCCAAAACCAGAGGAATTGTGGGATGACATCAAGAACAGCATCCATGAAGAAAGCAAAGGGTCATTAAAAAGTCAAGAAAGGAAGAACAGACCAAAATGGATGTCAGAAGACACTCTAAAACTTGCTCTTGAATGGAAAGTAGCTAAAACAAATGGAAGAAATGACAAGATTAAAGAGCTGAACAGAAGATTTCAAAGAGCAGCTCAGGAAGAAAAAGTCAATTATTATAATGAAATGTGCAAAGACCTGGAGTTAGAAAATCAAAAGGGAAGAACACACTCAGCATTTCACAAGCTGAAAGAACTGAAGAAAAAATTCAAGTCTCGATTTGTAATTTTGAAAGATTCTATGGGCAAGATATTGAATGCTGAAGGAAACATCAAAAGAAAATGGAAGGAATACACAGAGTCACTGTACTAAAAAAATTGGTAGATGTTCATTCATTACAGGAGGGGGCGTTCAATCGAGAACCAGTGGTATTGAAGGAATAAGTCAAAGCTGCACTGAAGGAATTGGCAAAGAACAAGGCTCCAGAATTGATGGGATACTCATTGAGATGTCTCAACAAATGGATGCTGTGCTGGAGGTACTTACTCATCTATGGGAGGAAATTTAGAAGACAGCTACCTGTCCAACTGACTGGAAGAGATCCATATTTGTACCCATCCCAAAGAAAGGTGATATTGCAGTATGTGGAAATTATCCAACAGTATCATTAATATAACATGCAAGTAAAATTTTGCTGAAGATAATTCAAAAATGGTTGCAGCAATATATTGACAGGGAACTTTCAGAATTTCAAGCTGGATTCAGAAGAGGACATGGCATGAGGGATATCATTGCTGATGTCAGATGGATCTTGGTTGAAAGCAAATACCAGAAAGATGTTTACTTGAATTTTATTGACTGTGAAAAGGTATTCAACTGCATGATGATAACAAATTATGGAAAACATCGAGAAGAATGGGAATTCCAGAACACTTAATTATGTGACCAGAAGGAAGCTATTATTTGAACAGAACAAGGGGATGGATAGTGCATGGTTTAAAATCAGGAAGGGTTGCATCATTTTCCCATACATATTCAATCTGTATGCTGAGCAAATAATCTGAGAAGCTGGGCTGTATGAAGAAGAACATGACATCAAGATTGGAGGGAGAGTCATCAACAACCTGGGATATGCAGATGACACAACCTTGCTTTCTGAAAGAGAAGATGACTTGCACCTACTGATGAAGATTAAAGACTACAGTCTTCAGTATGGATTGCACCTCAATATAAAGACAACAAAAATCTTCACAACTGGACCAATAAACAGCATCACTGTAAATGGAGAAAAGATTGAAGTTGTCAAAGATTTCATGTTACTTGGTTCCAGTCAACACCAATGGAAGCAGCAATCAAGATATCAGACAACGTATTGTACTGGGAAATTCTGCTGCAAAAGACCTGTTCCAAGTGCTGAAGAGCAAAGATGTCTCTTTGAAGACTAAGGTGCACCTAACCCAAGCCATGGTATTTCCAATCACTTCATATGCATGTGAAAGCTGGGCAATGAATAAGGAAGACCAAGGAAGAGTTGATGCTTTTCAGCTGTGTTGGTGAAGAATAATGAAAGTAACATGGACTGCCCAAAGAATGAACAAATCTGTCCTGGAATAAGTACAGCCAGAATGCTCCTTGGAAGTGAGAATGGCCAGACTTCATCTCACCTACTTTGGTAATGTTGTCAGAAGGGACCATTCCCTGGAGAAGGATATCATG
>NW_006922712.1:181469-182422 GCF_000298275.1 Orycteropus afer afer | reverse complement strand
TCCCAGTGTCCATCCCTCCATGCACTGCTGCCCCCTGAGCTGTCTCCCTGTGCATAAGCAGCCCTTCTTTCTCCCATGATTGTTCTCTCTAAGGAGTGTATCTACCTGAGGTAAATGTTCAGCTCATATGCCTGTCTTTTCTTTGGCTGGAAACCACAGGTGTGGGTTCACTTCCAGACCTGTAGGGCAGCTAGGGGCCATAGTCTCAGTGGTTCCACCAGGCTCTATCGGACCAGCAAAAATACAGGTTACTTTTGACCTGATATTCCTGACAGCTTTTGGAGACCTAATCTTCCATTTTATTAAGTTGGGAGGAACAAAAAGGCCAGGATAACAACCATAGAAATCCCATAAGATATATTATATAGACACTTAACTTCACCAAAAAGGATTTCCAGAGTTCAGTTGTCTATAAAAGTTGTGTCATTGGTTATCAACTGGAACAAACTCATTTGGAAAATAATTATTGTTCTTCAGTGATAAGCATCTGATTTTTAATATTTTTAATTCCCTGAGCTTGGATTGACCTTCTTTTAGGGTTTTGCTGACCTGGTGATAGTTCATTTTGTCTAATGAAATCTAATTTTATCATGTATTTTTAGAAATTGAAAGTATAAAGTCAACTGTCACCAGAAACTCCATACTTAATTCATTGCTACTACTTCCCAATTACAACCTTCTAAAGTGCCTCAGTGGATATTTTGCTTTCTACAACAAGAAGATATCGTGCAACAACCAAAGAAACCATCCTGACAGCTCACTTTGTAACACAGAAGGTAAGTATCTTGTTGGGTCCCTAAGTCTTGTGGAAATTAGCCTCAGATTCTGCCATTTATCACTTTTATTGTTGTTATTGCGTGCAATGGAGTTGATTTTCAAATCATAGTGACCCCATGTGACAAAGTAGAATTGCCTCATAGGATTGTCTGGGCTGTAATTTTTTTTTTTTTTTT
>NW_006922712.1:179448-181154 GCF_000298275.1 Orycteropus afer afer | reverse complement strand
TTTTTCAGTATTCCTTCCCTTCCCCTCCTATTCCTGGCAACCAACAAAGAAAGTTTCCCTCCATATATGAACCTTTCCTTGACCCTCCACTACAACAAACTAATACTATATTTGTCCTTCTGTGACTCTTATTTCACTCAGCACAATATCCTCCAAGTCCATCCATGCCATGTGGTGCTTTGCAGACTCCATCCACATCACTCCTCAGAGCTGCATAGGACTCCACTGTGTGTATGCACCACAGCTTGGTCATCCACTCCTCTGTTGATGGACACCTAGGTTGCCTCCATCCTCTTGCAACTGCAAACAGTGCTGTGGTGAACATGGGTGTGCATATATCTGTTCCCGTCCTGGCTCTCACCTCTCTAGGATATATACCTAGTAGTGGGATTGCTGGGTCAAATGGTATCGAGACAATTCCAGCTTTCTAAGAAATCATCATACTACTTTCCACAGTGGCTGGATCACTTCACAGTCCCACTAGCACTGTATGAGAGTCCCAGTCTCTCCAATCTCTGCCAGCATTTGTTATTTCCTGTCTCGTTGAACCTTGCCATCAGTGCTGGGGTGAGATGCTATCTCATTGTTGTTTTGATTTGCATCTCTCTGATGAACAATGATCAAGAGCATCTCTTCATGTATTTGCTGACTGCCTGAATATCTTCCTTCGTGAAGTATCTATTCATGCCTTCTGCCCATTTTTCAACTGGATTGTTAATACCTTTGCTGTTGAGGCATTGGAGTTTTCTATAAATCTTAGAAATAAGTCCCTTGCCAAATATGTAATTATTGACAAGTATGAATTTGTTACTGTCATTTTGTTATGTGCTTTTTTGTGGTGTTGATTTCTTTCTTTCATATAATTTTCTGTGCTGAGCTCGTTTTCTATATGAATCGTGTTATCACTTCCTTCGTTACTTCTGTTTTACTATTTGCTAAATATTTGTGCTGGTCCTCTTTTTCATTTTGATGTGAAGGTTTATCATTTTTCTTTGAGATTACCCTGTGATTTATAGTTTTCTTCCCAAGTTTAGAACAGTCAGTTCTATCTTGTGGTTGTCTTGACTTCCCTACCATTTAGAGGGAGCTCTGGTAGCATAGTGCCTAAGGCAATTGACTGCTAACCAGAAGGCTGGTGGTTCAAACACAGCAGCCACTCCTCAGAAGGAAGGTTGGGCAATCTACTTCCTTAGTGATACCACCTCAGAAACCCAACAAGGGGGTCGTGATGAGTCAGGGCCGACTGAACGGCACATAACAACAACAACAACCATTTAGAAGTTCTGTAACTACACACTTTTTTCCCTTTTTTTGGTTTGTAGTTGTCCTTATTTGTCAGTTGATGTTTCTGGTTCCCTGTTTACAATCTTGTAGGCTTATCTACTTTGGATACTTCTATAACTGGGTTGGTTTCTGGGTTATGTCATCATGAGTGTTGATGGTCAGTTATTGTTGACTCTTTGTCTGAAGGACGCCCTTTAGCATCTCTTGTAGGATTGGTCTGGTTTTAACAAATTCTCTTAATTTCTGCTTATCTGGAAATGTCCTAAATTCACCATCATATTTGAGGGACAATTTTGCTAGGTAAATAATTCTTGGTTGGAAATTTTTCTCTTTCAGGGTTTTATATATAGCATTCTGTTGTCTTTTGGCCTGCATGGCTTGTGCTGAGAAATCCAGGCTTTGAATTATTGGTTGCCCCTTGT
>NW_006922712.1:176487-177018 GCF_000298275.1 Orycteropus afer afer | reverse complement strand
CCATGGTACTTTCAGCATTCTTCACCAGCACCACAACTCAAAAGCATCAACTCTTCTTCAGTCTTCCTTATTCATTGCCCAGCTCTCACATGCATGTGAGGCAATTGAAAATATGATGGCTTGTATCAGGAACACCCTAGTCCTCAAGGAGACATCTTTGCTCCTCAGCACTTGAAAGAGGTCTTTTGCAGCCCACTTGCCCAGTAGTATATGTCATTTGATGTCCTGACTGCTGCTTCCATTGGCGTTGATTGTAGAACCAAGCAATGTACAGACTTTGACAACTTCAATCTTTTCTTCATTTATCATGCTTACTGGTCCAGTTGTGAGGATTTTCATTTTCTTTATATTAAGATGTAATCCATACTATAGGCTGTGTTTTTCAATCCTCATCAGTAAGTGCTTCAAGTCATCCTCACTTTCAGCAAGCAAAGTTGTGTCATCAGCATATCACAGGTTGTTAATGATTCTCCCTCCCATCTTGATGCCATGTTCTTCTTCATATAGTCCAGCTTCTTGGATTGTTTGCTA
>NW_006922712.1:174602-175847 GCF_000298275.1 Orycteropus afer afer | reverse complement strand
GGGACATCCATTTGTTGAAACATCTCAATGGGTATTCCATCAATTTCTGGAGCCTTGTTCTTTTGCAATTCCTTCAGTGCAGCTTTGACTTCTTCCTTCAGTATCATTGGTTCTTGATCATATACCACCTCCTGAATTGGATGAAGATCTACCAGTTCTTTTTGGTACAGTGATCTGTGTATTCCTTCCATCTTCTTTTGATGCTTCCTGCATCATTCAATATTTCAGCCATAGAATTTTTCAGTATTGCAACTCGAGGCTCAAATTTTGTCCTCAGTTTTTTTCAGCTTGAGAAATGTCAACTGTGTCCTTCCCTCTTGGTTTTCTAACTGAAAGTCTTTGCACATTTCATTGTAATAATTGGCTTTGTCTGCTCTAGCTGCTCTTTGAAATCTTCTGTACAGCTTTTTCATCTTGTCATTTCTTCCATTTGCTTTGGCTACTTTCTGCTCAAGAGCACGCTTCAGAGTCTCTTCTCCATCTATTTTAGTCTTTTCTTTTTTTCTCATCTTTTTAATGACCTTTTGCTTTCTTCATGGATGATGTTCTTGATGTCATCCCACAATTCTTCTGATTTTCAATCATTGGTGTTCAATGCATCAAATCTATTCTTTAGATGGTCTCTAAATTCAGAAGGGATAAATTCAAGATCATATTTTGGCTCTCATGGACTTGTTTTAATTCCCTTCAACTTCAAGTTGAACTTGCATATGAGCAGTTGATGGTCTTTTCCACAATCAGCTTCTGGCCTGCTTTTGGCTGAAGATAGTGAGCTTTTCCATCACTTCTTGCCACAGATGTGGTCAATCTGATTCCTCTGTATCACATCTGGCAAAGTCCACATATATAGCCACTGTTTGTGTTGTTGAAAAAAGGTATTTGCAATGAATAAGCTGATTTCATGTGGGTTATTCCTTTTGATGGTATCCCACATGAAACTTAGGCTTTCTTCATTTACTTTTGATCTTTTTCTGATTGATCCCTTTCCAAAGAAGTCCTGAGGCATTTTCCTTCAATCTCACTAATTCTGTCTTCCATTGATTCAATTCTACTCTTTTGCCTTTTCAGTCGGTTATCTGTTTCTCAAAATTTAGTATTAATCTTGTAGATTTCTGTCTGTAGATTTTGTATCATTTCTAATTTTTCCTTTATTTTGTCATTGTGTTCTTATATTGACTTTTGAAATTGCTCTAGGGTTTTCTCTGTGTTTTCCTCAATTTTGTCAGTGTTTTCATTGATCTGTCT
>NW_006922712.1:169857-174387 GCF_000298275.1 Orycteropus afer afer | reverse complement strand
TATTTAATTGGTGATTGTATGTTGGAGTGACTTGCCCATGATTTTCATTTTGTTAGTTTGGTTGGATGTTATCTATGGAAGCAGGGTACTATGCTGTGCTCCTCTATTCAATAGTTGGCAGTACTTATACACTCACCACTGTCTCCTTTCCCATTGTTAGCCTCCCCTATGTCGCTTCCATCTTTGGCAAAGAGAGCCTATTTTTAGGTCCCTGTAATCTGAATGAGAATGCTGTCACTTTGAAATCCAAAATGGCTGCCACTTGTAAACATTCAAAATGGCTGTACCCTTGGTCACTTTAAATATCGAAAATGGCTGCACCCTTGGTCACTTTAAATGTCCAAAATGGCCATTGCTTGTAAAGATTCAAAGTGGCTATGTCCTCTGTCACTTTAAATATCCCAAATTTTTAACTGCTTGTTAAAAATCAAAATGGCTGCACCCTCCAGACAGCCAAAAGTCCACACAGCTCAGATTGTCTCCTTCCCTGCTGTTTCCCTTCCTAGTCATAGGCCACCAGCACAATTGTCCCTGCAGCCCTTGGAGACCAGGGCTGATCTTTAGGTCAATACTCAGGTCCCAACCCCACTGGGAAATATTGGTCCTGTCAGAGTAGGTAATAGTCCACAATTCTGACTGTCTCTGTACTCACTGTTTTTGTTCAGGTTTTTCCACTAGTTGGTGCCTAATCCACTTCTGTATATTTCCTTTCAAAGCTCAGGGCTGCAAGATTATCTTCTGTATCTTTGTCAATTGATTTCTCTTTTCTTTGTTGAAGAGGGTCTGTGTAGCTTGTCTGCCTATTCCTCCATCTTACTATGAGCTGTAATTTTTATGGAAACAAATGTCCAAGTCTTTCTTCTATGGGTGGGTTCAAATTGCTAACCTTTTGTTTAGTGGCCTAGCATTTAACTATTGCATCATCAGGGTTCCCTATGAACTTTATTAGTCTTCCCCAAAACAAATGTACCACTTTATTGATTCTTTCTATTGTATATATGTTTTCTCACTTACTAATTTATGTTCTTCATTATTTTCTTCATTTTATATTCTTCATTCTTTGGTATAAATTTTCTAACAATGTAGAATGGATTATTAGATCATTTATTTTCAGCCTGTCTTATTTTCATGGCCATGATGTCTATCAGCCTGGTTTGGGGTGTGTGTGCATTTTTATTGCATAGAGTTCCTTGAATTTCTTGGATCTGTAATTTTTTGTCTCAAATTAGTGTTGGAAAATTTCATTCTTAGGAAGGCAATACTTCTGAGAGAATTAAAAACAACTCAGAGAGCAGAATTGTCCCTTGGAGTCTTGATGTTGTGCAGAAAGAAGGAAACAAATAGCATTTGCTAATAAAAAAAGGGGGGGATGTTAATGTACTGCAGAAACAAAAGGCTATAAGGGAATCAGAAAACTGTTTGCATCCACAATGCACAAAAGAGCATTTGTTAAAGAAACTGTATTTCACTCTACCAACAAATAGTTATCCCTACCTACTCATCACCACTCCATAGATTACCATTTTTCATGGTCCATGAAAATTCATAACAATATATACTGAGCAGAAAAAGAGAGCCAACATTCATACAAAGCTAGCCTCAGAAGAAGAAAAAAATTGAAAACCAAAGGAATGCACTTGGGAAAATAACCTCAAAAGTAAAGAAAAACAAAATAAAACCCACAGAGGGACCTTACAAATAAACATATGACAGTGGAAGAGGGAGCAAATATGGCAAAATACTAGCAATGTTAATACTGAATAGAAAGTAGGGTATTTATTGTGCTGTTATTTCAATCTTTATATTTGAAAAAATTTTTAATGACAACATTAAGGGAAAAATGGTTCCAGAAGACTATACAGCATATGATACTATTTTTGTAAAGCTCAAATAAATAAATAAATAAACCTAAACCATATATTGTTGTTTGAAATATACATATAGTGGTACACTTGTATATAAAAAATAGGAATGCAAAACAAAATTTATCATTCTGAAGCTGGAGTATAGAAAAGTGAAAGGGTATGTAATAGTTACAAGTTATTTATAAACTTTTCATTTTTAGGCTGGTTCACAGATGGAATTATATTATTATGGTTAAAACTTGCACATATGTTGCATATAATCTTTGCTATGAATCAAGTATTTTTAAAACATAATTCTAAACTATAAGGAATGGAAAAGCAGCTGAAGAGCAAAGATGTTTCTTTGGAGACCAAGGTGCATCTAACCCAAGCCATGGTATTTTTAATCACCTCATAAGCATGTGAAAGCTGGACAATGAATAAAGTAGACCAAATATGAATGGTGCTTTTGAGTTGTGGTGTTGGCAAAGAATACTGAAAGTACCATGGACTGCTAAAACAACTAACAAATCTGTCCTGGAAGAAGTGCTGCCAGAACACTTCTTGAAAGCCAGAATGGCCAGACTTTGTCTCACCTTTGGCCATGTTGTCAGGAGAGACCATTTCCTGGAGAAGGACATATATAACACTTGGTAATGTGGAGGGTCAGTAAAAAAGGGAAAGACCCTCAAGGAGATGGGTTGACACAGTGGCTGCAACAATGAGCTCATGTATAGCAAGGATTGTGAGGCTAGTGCGGGACCAGGCAGTGTTTTGTTCTGTTGTATTTAGGGTTGCTATGACTTGAGCCAACAACAACCAAAACAATTATGATTTATGCATAAATTATAAAAATCCCCTGATAAATTATTAGACTTTGTAAGAATGTAGGGTTGTTACTAAATGTGAAATAAATACAAAGGTAAATGTCAATTGCATTTCTATACTTCAGCTACAAACAAATATAAAATATGATGCTTAAACAATGGCCCAAGCTGGATCAATTTGAGTAACAAAATAAAGTTAGCGTCGGATTATAACCTAAAGTATAAAATAAAAATATCCATGACTCATGGATATTTTTATATATTTCATATAATATAAATATATATTTGGGAGCTCTGGTAGCATAGTGGCTAAAGCACTTGACTGCTAACCAGAAGGCTGGCGGTTCAAACCCACCAGCCACTCCTCGGAAGGAAGGTTGGGCAATCCTACTTCCGTAGTGATACTGCCTCGGAAACCCAAGGAGGGGTCGCTATGAGTCGGGTTTGACTCGACGGCACATAACAACAACAACAACAAATATATATTTATATTATATATAAATAAAAAATATTTATATTATATATAAATAAAAATATATATTATATATGTATATGTGTGTGTGTATGTGTATATATATATGTGTGTATATATATGTATATATGATTGACTAAATAAAATAAATGGGAAAGAAAAGGGACAAATCTCCCATAGAATTCTAAATAATATATGTAATTACTCTGTTCTCCAAGAGGTACAGAATAACCCTCAAATCCTTAAGTGTGGGTTATGTGTAATTGCTTCTTTCCTAAGACAATAGTATGAAAAGGTGGCAGGAGGTGGGGGGGAGTAAATTTACAGTGCAGAAAGCTGGCGCACACTACCTCAATCAGTTGATCAAAGTCAACATCAACAGTGATAAGTTATGTTGATAATATGTCCCCTTGATATGATGTGATTAAAAAAAATGGCATGTTATCTCTGTGGTATTCCTCCCCAAAACACAACAACTCCAAAATCAAACTCACTGCCGTCGAGTTGATCCTGACTCATAGTGACCCCTTCTTGGGTTTCTGAGGTGGTATATCTACAGAAGTAGATTGCCCACTCTTCCTTCCAAGGAGTGGCTGGTGGGTTTGAACTGCCAGCCTTCTGGTTAGCCATCACATATCTTAGGTACTACACCAGCAGATCTCCCTCCAACCTAATCATGAGAAAAACATCAGACAAATCCCAATTGGGAGACATTCTACAAAACACTTGACCAGTGTTCCCAAAACTCAAAAACAAGGTGTCTTAGCTCTAGTCCTGCTATAACAGAAATACAACAAGTGGATGGCTTTAAAAAACAGGAATTTATTCTTTTACAGTTTAGGAGGCTAGAAGTCCAAACTCAGAGTGCTGGCTCTAGGAGCTGGGTGAAGGTCCCTTGACTTTGTGCTTCAGCTCTGCCTTTTGTTCAAGGCCCACTGGAGCTGGAGGCTTCTCCTAACTCATCCAGCTGCTGGCTGCTGAGTCTGATGAACCCAAGATTGCCAGGTAAAATGGCACAATCCCAACATAAGCAGGCAGCATGACAGGCCACTGGCTCAAGTCCAGAAACAATCTCAAGATCGGCAGGCAACATGGCAGGCTGCTATTCAAGTCCAGACACTAGAGATGATGACTCGGCCAAGTGTAGGATCTAAAATGTGCCAAAAAGCTGGAGACCTTTTTGAAAGCTTTTCCATATACACTGAAACAGGCCACACCGTGAAGGGAACTCCCTTTCAACTACTTAGCTGCTCACAGCAGATTACACCATGGAGGAAATTTACAGTCTCATCATGGGGAATAACTACGTCCAGCTTCCAAGCCACTCAAAACCACAGCTCAGCCAAGTTGACAAACAACCTTTACTACCATACAAGAAAAGTTTGAG
>NW_006922712.1:168001-169580 GCF_000298275.1 Orycteropus afer afer | reverse complement strand
AAAAAAAATTAGGAAATCTAAATAAGTTATGGGCTTTAGTAATAATGTGTCAATATTGATTCATTAATTGTAAATAATTTTCTTTCCTAATGTATGCTTTTAGAATAATAAGGAAAACCAGCTGCAGATTATATGTAACTCGGTACTATCTTCACTGTTTCTCTGTAAATATAAAACTGTTTTCAAAACCAGACCTTTTTAAAGTGAGGGAAAGTTTATAATTTTCTTATTGGGAATTCTGTACCTTTTACTCATGACCTTTCTTCTCAAGAAAGTTCAAAAAGTGTCAGCTAATGGTCATTTTTATCTTATTTAAATGATAATGGGTTATCATTTCCAAGAATATTTGCACTTTACAACTTTCTTCTAATCATCAATTTAAGGTTTTACTCCTCTGAAAGTATTTTTATTATATTTTACCTGCCATGCAATAATGACGAGACAGCCAAAGACAAAAACTAAACTCACTGCCAATCTGTTTCAACTCATAATGCCCTCCACTGAGTTTGTGAGGCAGTAAATCTTTACGGAAGTGTTGTTGTTGTTGTTGTTATATGCCATCGAGTTGGACCCAACTCATAGCGACTCCTCCTTGGGTTTCCGAGGCAGTATCACTATGGAAGTAGATTGCCCCATCTTCCTTACAAGGAGTGGCTGGTAGGTTTGAACCGCCAGCCTTCTGGTTACCAGTCAAGTGCCTTTGGAATACGCTACCAAAGCTCCTGATTGCCCCATATTCCTTCTGTGGAGTGGCTTGTGGGTTTGAACCACTAGGCTTCTGGTTATCAGTCAAATGCCTTAGGCACTAGGTCACTAGAGCCCCTAAATAATCACTTATCTCATTCTAAAAATTTGTCACAATTTAATCTCATATTCCATCTTATCCTGTGTTATCCTTTTTTACTATTTTCTTACACCTTGTTCATGATATCAATGTTCTACAGTAAAATGATTTCTCTCTCTCTCTCTCTCTCTCTTTCTCTCTCTCTCTCTTTTTTGCCATTTGCAGATAGTGTTTATTCTTTGGAAGACGATATGATTGGAAAGAATTTGTTTGCAATGGGTACTACAGGCTTTGCTTTTCTGCTTTTGATTTTTTCTGGGGATACTAGATGGTGGTGGAAACTAAAAAAAAATTTCATTCAATACGTATACTTTGCCATCTACAAGAAATTCAATAAGGTGAGTAATTGAGCATGAACTTTAAGGACAATTGTAAGATAATTGAATATTAATCCTGAAAAATATGTATCTCCATGTCACTATCTCTGTTACTGGATAAAAGAAAAATCAAGAATCTATAGGAATGAATTTTCTTAAATAAATTTTATTGAAGTACAATTTACCTATAATAAACTGCATTCATTTTGTTGATCATTTCAAAGAACCAAATTTTGACTTTACTAATTTTCTCTAGTACTGACCACTTTCTCTTTGATTGATTTCTGGTCTTATTTTTATCTTCTTCCTTCTACTTACTTTTTCTTTACCTTTCTCCTTTCTTCTAGTTTTTTAATGGGAAGACTTAAGCCATTGCTTTCAGATTTTTCTTCTTTTTTAATATAAGCATATAAGCTTA
>NW_006922712.1:166964-167851 GCF_000298275.1 Orycteropus afer afer | reverse complement strand
ACTGCTAACCAGAAGGCTGATGGTTCAAATCCACCAGCCACTACTCAGAAGGAAGATGGGGCAATCTACTTCTGTAGTGATACTTCCTTGGAAACCCAAGGATGGGTCACTATGAGTTGGGTCCAACACTTGACAGCATATAACAACAACAACAAAGCTAGTGCCTGCCGAGATTGCTTGGGGATGGGTTTGAGTGAAGCTGTTTTTACAAGGTTTCCAAACAGGAAGTCATGTGGATTACATCAGCAACATTCTAAAGTGTGTCATGTAGGCACAATTACTACTGATTACATCATACACACACACACACACATATGATAAAAAAAAAAAAAAAAAATGGCAGCCAACCTTCACCCAGAGGCAGAGAAGTTAATATATATAAAGTACCAAATGAGCTAACATTAACTTCAAGACACAGTCCGGCTTGAACTGGTGATGGATGGCCAGTTATCAGACATAGATACTCTGACTCAGACATAGCAGGTCAGCCCCTACCTAATTAGCCCACATGAGGTGATGGAGCAGTTTGGACAATCTCTTGTGCGTAATCCACAAATTTTTATTTTTTACATTTTCATTATTGTTCAAAACATTTTCTAATTTCTTAATTTATTTTTTCATGCATAGATTTAGAAATATGTAATTTCCATATATTTGCAAGTTTTCTACATATATTATAGATTCTTAATATAATTGCTTGTAGTCAAAGCATTTCAATCCTTTGAAATCTATGGCTCAGTATATGGTCAGTCTCAGTAACATGCCACCTGCACTTGAAATAGGTGTTTATTTTGCATTTGTTGGTTATGAAGTTCTACAAATATCAATTAGGTCATAATAAATGAGTGTTGTTCAGATCATCTAGTTCTTTTTTTTTTTTTTTTTTT
>NW_006922712.1:164858-166864 GCF_000298275.1 Orycteropus afer afer | reverse complement strand
TAGTTTTTTTTTTTTTTTTTTTGACTTTACATGTTTGTTTACTTATACTGTGATGAAAACGTGCACAACAAGACATTCACCAACATAACAACTTCCACATTTATGGTTCAGGGACATTGATTACATTTTTCATGGTGTGCCACCACTGTTGCTATCCTTTTCCAAAATATTCTACCACCTGTTAGTATAAACTCATACTTCCCAAACAAAAGCTTCCCCCTTCCCCTTCCTTCCTAACCCTGGTAACCACTAATAATCTTTTATATATATGTAAAATCTTTTTTTCAACCTATCTAGAAATTTTCCCTCCCCTTGCCTCCCATCCCTGGCAACCAGCAAAGATAGTTTCCTTCTATAAAGACTTTATATGTTTTCATTTTATATGTCATCTTGACAGAATCAGTCCCTGTTCCTGCCTGCAAGTTCACTTTGAACTATGAGCATACTATCCAACATATCTTGGCTTTCATCCCCATCTTTGTGTCTTCTAAAAATAGGATGTATATGCCTTTTGTGTTATCATCTAAGTCCTCTGAGAGTCTGTCCTGACTGAAAAATACCAAATGCTCAGGTTGCTTAGTTTCTCTTTAAGGAAAAAATCATCTTTTTTTTTTTTTTTAATCTGTGAGATCCCCAGGCCCTCATTTTCATCCAGTTCAGAGTAAACTCCTTAGGGAGATGGCTTCCCTAACATCCTATATCCTTTCTGCTCTAGAAATAATGGAAGATACTGTCAAAACATCACAGGCTAAGTTATAGTCTGTCAGATTGTTATGGCAACTTAGTTAAGAGGTTGAAGAAAGACCTCTGAGGGAGATCCAGGACTAGTAATCTCCAAATTTCCAGGGACTTAATTGTGTTTCTAAAGAGGCCTAATAGAAAACCAGGGACCTCAGCTCCTGTGCTCAGTTCATAAGTGATCTTGACTCTTCTCAGGGTAACCTCTTCTTCTTTCTGTTCTTGCTCAACAGAGAGAGTGGAACAGAGCTTGCTGAGGCACTGCTAGGTGTCAACAGTAAGGATTCTGGCTGGAGCAATGTAAGGGGATGGTTTAAAAACAGTGCTGTGAAAACTAGCCAATCAGCCAACAGTTTGTACTTGTCCAAGACACAATACAGAGATCACACTACAACATAAACAAATACATTGCTGCCTTCATCCAAATAGTCTTTCTACAAATATATATATACACACACATGAAATTAAACAATATTCATAGTTACAAAGTTAATTTACAGTTTGGCTCAAGGTTCTTTTCTCATGAGAGGCAGTAACAGTTTGCAGATTGGCAGGGGTCCAGGGACCACTCTTTGAGTAGTATACATCTAAGAGAAAGGCTCTTCCTAAAAAGGGGGTGAGGCTTATTTCCCATTCCCCATCTGCAACTTTGTAACCTAGGGTACAAACAAAGCCACCTTATTTCTTATTTCTTCACTCAAAGGACCACCCACATATGTGCAGACCAGTAGTCCCAACGCTTTAGACAATCTATAGGGATTTATCAGACAGTGTTTCTCTGCTATTCTTTAGGTTTTCCCTGGGCAATTCTTTTAGAAGTGGATGGCCTCCTCCTTCTTCCTAGTCTGTCTCAATATGCAAGCTGGGATGATACCTGTGCAACAGGTGCATCCCACTGGGTTTGAAACACCAGTGGCACAGCCTCAAGACTCACAGCAACATGTCAGCACAGTAGGACAAACCGACAGACAAGTTCGTCTCCCTTAGCTGTTGGAAACCCTTCCAACCACCCTTACCTGGATCTCTGCGGCTAACTCCTCTATCTGTTCCAGTCCCCTTTGCCTTTTCTGTCCTCTCCCTGCCTTCCTGCCTCACTCCTTGTGGGGCGTGGCCTGGGTTCCCTGTCTTCACCTGGGTCCCTGCAGCTGAATCCTTGATCTGTTCCAGTCCCCTTTGCTTTTTCTGTCCTCTCCCTGCTTCCCGCCTCGCTGCCTGTTCCCTGGAATCCAAATGAGAATGCTATCACTTCAAATATCCAAAATGGCCAC
>NW_006922712.1:160885-162183 GCF_000298275.1 Orycteropus afer afer | reverse complement strand
ATTGCATTATATTAATTGGTTTTGTCTGCTCGAGCTTCTCTTTGAAATCTTCTGTTCAACTCTTTTATCTTGTCATTTCTTCCATTGGCTTTAGCTACTCTTCATTCAAGGGCAAGTTTCAGAGTCTCTTCTGTCATACATTTTGGTCTTCTTTTCTTGTCTTTTTAGTGATCTCTTGCTTCCTTCATGGATAATGTTCTTGATATCCTCCCACAATTCTTCTGGTTTTCGGTCGTTGATGTTCAATGCGTCAGATCTATTCTTTAGATGTTCTCTAAATTCAGGAGAGTTATATTCAAGATCATATTTTGGCTCTCTTGGACTTGTTTTAATTGTCTTTAACTTCAGGTTGAACTTGCATATGAGCAGGTGATGGTGGGTCAGCAGTTGGAACCCACTGTCTGTTCCACGGGAGAAAGATGAGGCAGTCTGCTTCTGTAAAGATTTAAAGTCTTGGAAACCCCAGGGGAAGTTCTACTCTGTCCTCTAGGGTTTCTGTGAGTTAGAACAAACCTGATGACAGTGAGTTTTGGTCTTTTTAACTGACTGATAGGAATCCCCGGGTGGTGCAATCAGTTAATGCACTTGGCTACTAATGACAAGCTTATAAGTTCAAGTCCACCCAGACAGACATACTTCAGAAGAAAGGCCTGGTGACCTACTTCTGAAAGATCAGCCGTTGAAAATTCTGTGGAGCACACTTCTGTTTTGATACACATGGGGTTGCCATCAGTTGCAGATGACATGATTGAAACTGCTTTTAATGACTAATGATGTAAAGCATCTTTTCATGTGCTTCTTGGCATTTCCTTTTCTTTTTTAGTGAAATATCTACTGAAGTCCTTTACACATTTTTTCAAAATTAGGTTTTTGTCTTTTTGTTTTTTGTTGTTATTGTTAGTTGCCATCAGGTCAGCTCTGACTCATGATGTCCTAATTCCCACAGAATGAACCACTGGCTTTTCCTGTGACATTCTCACAATAGCTGATATGTTTGAACAACTGTTGTAGCTCTTGTGTCAATCCATCTCATTGAGAGTTCCCTTTCATTTTCACAGGCTCTCTTCTTTACTAAACATGCAGATGTATAGCAACGGGGGTGTGGTAGAGGGGTGTACTTTCCCCGCATGAATTCAAAGGAGCACCAGACAAGGCCAGCAGCAAATCATACACATACACCCCCCCCCCAACCCTCATCAATGAAGCCAGTGGGGAAGGGTGTGACAGAAGAAGGAGAAGCAACCTTAAAGATTGTCTCTGGGTGCATGTTACTCTCTCTACTTCTGCAAATGTGATGT
>NW_006922712.1:159185-160205 GCF_000298275.1 Orycteropus afer afer | reverse complement strand
ACTGGTGCCTGGATGTACTGGTTTGATTCCCAGCTGGTGTCTTTGCCTCAGTGTCCTTGTCTTAAGTAGGTCACATAGTGGCCATTGTATAGTGAAGGGCACATGTCTGGGGATTTTTGCAAACTCCATGGTTTTCTGAAAAACATCTTAGAAGAAGCTTAGCAGATAGGTGTGCAGATATGTTCCATGATGTGGGTACAGACCCCCTCAGGTATGGTGGGTTATGAGAGGCCTTAAAGTCTCCAGTCTAAATTTAGGTCCCAGCACTTCTCTTTCCCTACTTCAATGTGTCTTGGCATCAATCTTCCCCTGGGTCTAGGAGATTATCAGTGCAGGAATCCTGGGTCCAAAGGACATGCTCCACTCCTGGATCCTCTTCTTCATGTTGGTAAGTCCCTCTTTCTCTGCTCCCTTCTCTATCCTTTTGATCTCTTGTAAGATAAAAGTTGATGCAGGCCACACTCTAAGGAAACTCTCCTTACATCGAATCAGTGCTGTGACCTGATTAAAGTTGTTGCATCCAGCTAAACCCCTTACAACTGATCATCAGGTCACATCATGGGGGATGATTATATCATTACATAACTGTCAAACCACTGAAAATCATGGCCCAGTCAAGCTGACATATATTTTGGGGGAACATAATTTAATCCATGACATTGCTTATTTCAGCATCATACCTAAGAAAACATTGTTAAAAATTAGTTATTGAAAAATATGTTTTCTTAAAAGAGTTTTATAGTTTCAGTTCTTACATTTAGGTCTTAACATTTGAGTTAGTTTTTGTATATGATGTGAGGTATGGACCCAGGTTCATTTATGGTTTGTGACAATCCAGTTGTCCCATCACCATTTATTACAGAGACTATTTTTTTCCTGAATGGATGCTAGAGTAAAGTTTGTTAGAATTGTATTAAGGATTTCATTGAAAATCAGTTTAGCATAGTTGTATGGATTTAATTCTATGCCATTGTTCTATGTATCTATCTTCATACCAGTACCAAACTGTTTTAATTAAAC
>NW_006922712.1:157801-158385 GCF_000298275.1 Orycteropus afer afer | reverse complement strand
TTATTACTTTTCTTGTTAATTGTTCTAGCTAGTACTTCTGATACATATTGAATACCAATGGTGAAAGTGAGCATCCTTGTCTTGTTTCTGATCTTAAGGAGGAAGTTCTCAGTCTTTCTCCAGTAAACAGGATATTAACTGTGGGTTTTTCATAAATGACCACTATCATATTGAGGAATTGTCCTTTTAGTCTTACCTTGGTAAGAGTTTTTATCATGAAAGTGTGTTGTAATTTGCCAAATGTCTTCTCTGCATTGATTCAGATGATCATGTGATCCATTTTCTTTATTCTATTGTAGTGTATTACATTCATGGATTTTATACTATTGAACCATCTTTGCATTCATGGAATAAATACACTTGATCATTGTGTTTAATCTGTTAATATGTGTTTGGATTAGGTTTGCTAGAATTGTGTTATGGATTTTTGTATCTATATTCATAAAGAATATTAGTTTGTAGTTTTCTTTTCTTGTGTTGTCTTTGTATCAAGTTAATGCTCTGGTGGTATAGTGCTGCCTCAGACATTTCACTGCTAGCCAGAAGGCTGCTAGTTCAAACACACTAGCCACTCCTTGGAAAGG
>NW_006922712.1:150731-151995 GCF_000298275.1 Orycteropus afer afer | reverse complement strand
AAATTATAAATCACAAGGTAACCTCAAAGAAAAATGATAAACCTTTACATCAAAATAAAAAAGAGGGCCAGAAAACATATTTAGCAAATACTAAAATAGCAATGAAGGGAGTGATAGAAACATGATCCATGAACAAAACAAGCCCAGCCCAGAAAATTATATGGAACAAAGAAATCAGAAACACCATGAAAAAGCCCATAACAAAATGACAGCAACAAATTCATATTTGTTGATAATTACAGTGAATGTCAATGGATTAAATGTACCACTCAAGAGACAGAGAGTTGCAGAATGGATAAGAAAACAGAGCCCATCAATATGCTGTCTACAAGAGACACACCTTAGAGACAAAGACAAAAATAGACTAAAAATCAAAGATTGGGAAAAGATATATCACACAAATGTCAACCATAAAATAGCAGGAGTGACAATATTAATTTCTGATGAAATTGACTTTAAGACAAAAACCACCATATGAGGCAAAGAAAGACATTATATAATGATTAAAGGATTGACTGAACAAGAGGATATAACAATAATAAATATCTATGTACTCAATGAAAGAGCCCCAAAATACATAAACCAGACTGTAACAGAACTGAAAAGACAAATAGATAACTCCACTGTCATAGTAGGAGACTTTAATACATCACTTTCAATCACAGATAGAACAACTGGAAAGAAACTCAACAAAGACACAGAAAAACTAAACAATACAGTTCACCAACTTGACCTTATAGACATCTACAGAGCACTTCACCCAACAACAGCACAATATACATTCTTTTCCAGTGCCCATGGAACATTCTCTAGGATAGACCATATGTTAGGCCACAAAGCAAGACTCAATAAATTTTAAAACATTGGAATATTATTGCAAAGCATCTTCTCAGATCACAATGCTGTAAAATTAGAAATCCACAATAGGAAGATGAATGGGAAAAAAAGCAAAACAAAATGTGGAAACTGAATAATACCCTCCTTGGAAAAGACTGGGTAATAGAAGAAATAAAAAATGAAATTAAAAAATCTTTTAATCAGCACATATGCAACACTTTCCATGATAGACCATATGTTAGGCCATAAAGCAAGCCTTAATAAATTTAAAAACAACAAAAAACTGCAAAGCATCTTCTCACATCATAATGCTATCAAATTAGAAATCAGTAATAGGAAGATTAACAGAAAAAGAGAAAACACATGGACACCGAATAGCACTCTCCTTGAAACAGACTGAGTAAGAGAAGAAATATAAAATGAAATT
>NW_006922712.1:148183-148726 GCF_000298275.1 Orycteropus afer afer | reverse complement strand
AAAAAAAAAATGAAATACTTGGAAATAAATCTCACTAGGAGCACTGCTTCAATGGGCTGGGAGCAGGAGGCAGAGCTGAATGTATTAGTTCATTGTTGTAAAATGTCAAGGAAAGATATACGGAAGGAAACTTTTTTTGTTGATTACCAGGGGTAGGAGGGGAGGGAAGGAGAGGGAACAGTGAAAAAACAAAAAAAAACAAAAAAACCACTCTCTTCCTGATTTTAAAACATGCAGTATTCCCTTGTTCTGTTTGAACAGCAGCCTCCAGTTCTATATACAGGTTCCTCATGAGTACAATTAAGTGTTTGGGAATTCCCATTCTTCTCAATGTTATCCATAATTTGTTATAATACACACAATCAAATGCTTTTGAATAGTCAATAAAACACAAACATCTTTTTGGTGTTCTTTGCTTTCAGTCCAGATCCATCTGACATCAGCAATGATATCCCCCATTCCATTTCCTCTTCTGAATCCATCTTGCAGTTGTGGAAGTTTTCTGTCAATACACTGCTGCAGCTGTTTTTGAATTATCTTCAG
>NW_006922712.1:144409-146723 GCF_000298275.1 Orycteropus afer afer | reverse complement strand
TGTCTATTCAAAATGGCCAAAACTAGTCCATTTCAGCTCACTAATGCCTAGGATATCGATCTTCATGCATTCCATTTCAGTTCTGACAACTTCAATTTTCCTAGATTCATACTTTGTATATTCCATGTTCCGATTATTAATGGATGTTTGCAGCTGTTTCTTTCCGTTTTGAGTTGTGCCACATCAGCCAATGGAGGTCCTGAAAACTTTACTCCATTCACATCATTAGGGTTGGCTCTACTCTGAGGAAGCAGCTCTTCACCAGTTGTATTTTGAGTACCTTTTGACCTGAGGGGCTCATCTTCTGGCACTATATCAATGTTTTAGGGCTATTCATAAAGTTTTCCAGTAATATATAAGGCAGTGTTTCACTGCTATTCATAAGGTTTTCACTGGTCAATTCTTTGATAAGTGGATGGTCCCTTCCTTCTGAGTCTGTCTTAGTCTGGAAGCTCCGCTGAAACCTGTCCACCATGGATGACCCTGCCGGAATTTGAAATACCAGTGACATAGCCTCCAGCTCACAGCAACACAAAAGCCACCACAGTATGACAAACTGACAGATGAGTAAGAGCACAATTAAGTGCTCTGAAATTCCCATTTATCAGAAAGTTATCCATAATTTGTTTTGATCTACAAAGTCAAATGCCTTTGCTTAAACAATAAAGCACAAGTAAACATCTTTTGGGTATTCTTTGCGTTCAGTCAAGATCCATCTGACATCAGCAATGATGTCCTTTTTTTCCCATTCTTCTGAATCTGGCTTGAAATTCTGGCAGTTCACTATCAATATAATGCATCAACCATTTTTAAATTATTTTCAGCAAAATATTACTTGTGGGTGATATTAATGGTATTCAATAATTTCCACAATCTCTTGGATCATCTTTCTTTGGAAGGGGCACAAATATGGGTCTCTTCCAGTTGGTTGGCCAGGTAGCTGTCTTCCAAATTTCTTGACATAAACGAGTGAGAGCCTCCAGTGCTGCATCTGGTCGTTGAGACATCTCAGTGGGTATTCCCTCAATTCCTGGAGCTGCATTTTATTTATCTGCCAAATCCTTCACTGAAGCTTGGATTTCTTCCTTCAATACATCAATTCTTTATCATGTGCTACCTCCTGAAATGGTTGAACATTGACCAATTCTCCTTGGTACAGTGACTGTGTATTCCTTCCATCTTCTTTTGATGATTCCTTCATTGTTCAGTATTTTTCCCATAGAATTCTTCAGTATTGCAACTCGAGGCTTGAATTTCTTCAGTTCTTTAAGCTTGATAAATGCCAAGTGTATTCTTTCCTTTTGGTTTTCTAATTCCAGGTCTAAAAGTTCTAAAGCACTTCTAGTGGTAATGAATTACCACAATTTTGTTTATCTTGTAATGACTGGCTTTCACTCTCATGTTTAAAGGACAGCTTTGCAGGATGAAGAATTCTTGGTTAACAAATCTTTTCTTTCAGTACTTTATATATATGTGTGTCAGAACGGACTTGATGGCAGTAAGTTTTTTGGTTTTCTATCTCATATAGTGCTCTTCTTTTGCTGCTCTCAGAACTCTTGTTTTTGGTTTTCAAGAATTTAATTACAATGTTTCTATGTGTAGACTTCTTTGGTTTCATTCTTCTTGGGTTTTGCTTAGCTTCCTGAATTTGCAGTTTCAATTCTTTATTCAGGTCTGGAAATTGTTCTGTCATTATGTCTTGGAATATTACTTCTATCCCTTTCTTTCCCTCTTCACTTCCTAGGATCCCCATGATCCTTATTTTGAATTTCTTGATGGCATCCCACATTTATGTTTCACTTGTTAACTTTCCTTTGTTGTTTTCTCTTGATTCTTTGAGACTTGTTAAATTCAGTTACCATGTTCTATTTATCGTCTCCTTGAATTGATTGTTGAATCTCTCCTTTTCGTTTTCTAGTTCAGTTGTTTTATTCCTCTATTCCAGTATTTTTATTTTGTTCTTTTTTATGTTGTCTATCTCCTGAATGAGTTTTTCATTTTGTTTCTTAATCTCCATTAATTTGCTGTCTGTATGTCTTTGCATTCCTTGAACATATTTAATATGTTTTTGTTGTTGTTATGTGCCGTTGAGTAGGACCCAACTCATAGCGACCCCTCCTTGGATTTCCAAGGTAGTATCACTACGGAAGTAGATTGCCCAACCTTCCTTCCAAGGAATGGCTGGTGGGTTTGAACCACCAGCCTTCTGTTAGTAGTCAAGTACCTTAGGCACTACGCTACCAAAATATTTAACATTGTTGTTTGAAAGTCCTCAATTTTTCCCTTACACTGGCTTCCATTAGGAATGATTTCA
>NW_006922712.1:141046-144024 GCF_000298275.1 Orycteropus afer afer | reverse complement strand
TAACCCTTTGTGCCAACAAAGCTCTTTTCCATATTTGTAAAGTTAAGTTATTGATTTCTGATCTCTTCTCTTTTTAAATGTAGGTGTTTACAGCTTCAGATTTCCTTCTAAGCATTCTTTTTGCTGAATCCCATAACTTTAATTATGTTGTGATTTCATTTTCATTTGAGTATTTCTGATTTCTCTTTTAATTTTTTCCTTAACCCATTAGTTGTTTAATAGTATGTTGTTTCATTTCTATATAGTTGTGTGTTTTCCAGTTTTCTTTTTGTTATTATTTATAATTTTATTCCATCGTGGTCGGGGAGAATACTTGGTTCCAGTCTTCAAATTTCTTTTGCATCCTAATATGTGATCTATCTTAAAGAATGATCCATGCGCACTGGAAAATAATGTATGTAGCACTGTTGTTGTGTGGATGGTTCTATACATGCATGTCAGGTCTAGTTGGTTTATAATGTTGTTCAGGTCCCCTCTTTCCTTATTGATTTAGATGAATCATGGTAGTCTATGGTATATTCAATATTCTTGAAAAGCACAATGAATCAAATGCATCAGTTCTTCTTCAGTCTTCCTTATCCATTGTCCAGCATTTGTATGTTATATGAGGCAATTGAAAACATCATGGCTTGGGTCAGGCACACCTTAGTCTAAAGGAGACATCTTTTCTTCTTAACACTTTTAACGAGGTCTTTTGCAGCAGATTTACACAATGCAATACATTGTTTGATTTCCTGACTGTTGCTGTCCATGGGCACTGACTGTGGATCCAACTAAAATGAAATCCTTAACAACTTCAGTATTTTCTCTGTTTATCATGATGTTGCTTATTGGTTCAGTTATGAAGATTTTTTTTTTAAGTTAAAATGTAATCCATACTGAAGGCTGTATACTTTTATTTTCATCATTAAATGGTTCAAGTGCTCTTAAATGTCAGCAAGCAAAGTTGTGTTATCTGTGTATCACAGGTTGCTAAGGAGTCTTCCTCCAGTCTTGATACTGTGTTCTTCATATAAACCAGCTTCTTGGATTATCTGCTCAGTATGCAGATTGAATAAGTTTGGTGAAAGGATACAACCCTGATTCACACCTTTCCTGATGTTAACCATGCAGTATCCCCTACTGTTAGAACAACTGCCTCTTATTCTTTGTTCAGGTTGCACATGAGCACAATTAATTATTCTGGAATTCCATTCTTCTCAAAGTTACCCATAATTTGTTATAATCCACACAGTTGAATGCCTTTGCAGAGTCAATGAAACACAGGTATACACCTTTCTGGTATTCTATGCTTTCAATCAAGATGTCCATCTGACATCAGCCACAATATCCCTTATTCCACATTCTCCTCTGAATCTGGCTTGAATTTCTAGAAACCTTCAATAATGAAACACAATTTTTTTTTTTTCCCTCAGTTCTTTCAGTTTGAGGAATGCTGGACATACTTTTCCCTTTTGGTTCAGGTTTTTGCACATTTCATTATAAGACTTCAATTTGTCTTCTCAGTCCACCTTTGATTGATGATATTGAGTATCCTCATTGTCTTTTCCACAAATGTAATCGATTTGATTGCTGTGTGTTCCATCCAGCAAGGCCCATGTGTGTACTCTACTACTGTAGAACTGTTTATTTCTCCCTTCAATTCTACTAGTATTGGATTCATATATTTAAAGGCTCCTGTGCTAGGTGCTGTGATAGCTTCTTAGTGCTACTATAATAAATAGAACAAATGGGTGGCTTTAAGAAGAGAAATTTATTTTCTCACAATTTGTTGTTTGTTTGTTGTTAAGTGCCATCGATTTGGCTCTGACTCATAGCGACCCTATGTACAACAGAACAAAACACTGCCCAGTCCTGTGCCAGACTCATAATCCTTGCCATACCTAAGCCCATCATTGCAGCAACTGTGTCAGTCCATCTCATTGAGGGTCTTCCCCTTTTTTGCTGAACTTCCACTTTGCCAAGCATATCCTTCTCCAGGGAATGGTCCCTTCTGACAACATGACCAAAGTAGATGAGGTAAAGTCTGGTCATCCTCACTTCCAAGGGGGATTTTGGCTGCACTTCTTCCAGGACAGATGTTAGTTCTTCTGGAGGTCCATGGTGCTTTCAGTATTCTTAATCAGGACCACCACTCAAAAGCATCAACTCTTCTTCAGTCTTCCTTATTCATTGTCTAGCTTTCACATCCATGTGAGGTGATTGAAAATACCATCGGTTGGTTTAGGTGCACTTTAGTCTTCAAAGAGAAATCTTTGCTCTTCAACACTTTAAAGAGGTCTTTTGGAGAAGATTTGCCCAGTGCAATATGTCATTTGATTTCTTGACCCCTGCTTCTATGGGTGTTGATTGTAGAACTAAGTAATATGAAAATATGAAATATGAAATTTTTGACAACTTCAATCTTTTCTCCATTTATTATGATGCCACTTATTGGTCCAGTTTCACACAGCTTCTTCTTGTTTTTGTTATGTGCTATTGAGTCGGACCTGACTCATAGCAACCCCTCTGTGGGTTTCCAAGGCAGTATCACTACAGAAGTAGATTGCCCAACCTTCCTTCTGAAGAGTGGCTGGTGAGTTTGAACCATCAGCCTTCTATTTAGCAGTCAAGTTCCTTAGGCACTACGCTACCAGAGTTCCTCACACAGCTTAGGAGGCTAGAATTCTAAATTCAGGCATTAGCTTTCAGGGTAGGCTCCGTCTGCTGTGAAGGAAAATTCTTATCTCAGCTTCATTTCTTCAGTTCCTAGGAGATTTCCACCTGGCATCTATCTATTCCCCATTTGTGCCTTCTTCTGTGTCCAATCTGCTCTTTTTTTTTTATTATTGTGATTTGGGTGAAGATTTACAGAGCAAATTCACTCTCCATACAGCAGTTCACATGTACTTTGTCTCATGTCATTGACCACAGTTTACCACAATGCAACAGCTCCCCTCCCACTTCCTCCCCATAGTTACCTCTTCCCAGTGACCATC
>NW_006922712.1:135580-137481 GCF_000298275.1 Orycteropus afer afer | reverse complement strand
GACCTGTGTACAACAGAACAAAACACTGCCCAGTCCTGTGCTATCCTTACAATCCTTGCTATGCTTGAGCCCATCATTGTAGCCACTATGTGAGTCCATCTCTTTGAGGGTCTTCCCATTCTTCACTGACCCTCTACTTTACCATGCATATTCTCCTTCTCCAGGGAATGGCCTCTTCTGACAACATGACCAAAGTAGGTGAGATGAAGTCCGACCATTCTCACTTCTAAGGAACATTCTGGCTACACTTCTTCCAGGACAGATTTGTTTGTTCTTCTGGTAGTCCATGGTATTTTCAGTATTCTTCACCAATACCACAATTCAAAGGCATCGACTCTTCTTTGGTCTTCCTTATTCCTTGTCCAGATTTCACTTGCAGATAAGTGATCGAAAATACTATAACTTGGGTTGTTGTTGTTGTTGTTATTTGCCGTTGAGTCAGCCCCAACTCATAGTGACCCCTCCTTAGGTTTCCAAGGCAGTATCACTATGGAAGTAGGATTGCCCAACCTTCCTTCCAAGGAGGGGCTGGTGGGTTTGAACTGCCAGCCTTCTGGTTAGCAGTCAAATGCCTTAGGAACTATGCTACCAGAGCTCCCTAACTTGGGTTAGGCATACCTTAATCTTCAAAGTGACATTTTTGCTTCTTAACACTTTAAAGAGGTCTTTTGTAACTCATTTTCTCAGTGCAATATGATGTCTGATTTCTTGACTGCTCCTTCCATGGGTGTTGACTGTGGATCCAAGTAAAATGAAACTTCGATCTTCTCTCTGTTTATCATGGTGTTGCTTATTGGTACAGATGTGAGGATTTTCATTTTCTTTACGTTGAGGTGTAATTGATACTGAAGAATATAGTCTTTGCTCTTCTTCGGTATGTGCTTTAAATCATCTTTATTATCTGCAAACAAAGCTGGGTTATCTGCATATTGCAGATTGTTAATGGTTCTTCCTCCAATCCTGATGGCATGTTCTTCTTCATATAGTCTAGTTTCTCAGATTATTTTCTCAGCATAGAGATTGAATAAGTATAGTGAAAGAATACAAACCTAATGTACACCTTTTCTGATTTTAAATCAGTATCCCCTTGTTCTGTTTGAATGACTGCCTTCTTGGCCTACGTGGAGGTTCTCATTAGCACAATTAAACATTCTGGAATTCCCATTCTTCTCAATGTTTCCATAATTTGTTGTGATCCACACAGATAAATGCCCTTGCATAGTCATAAAACACAGGTAGACATTTTTCTGGTATTCTTTGCTTTCAGCTAAGATCTATCTGACAGCAGCAATGCTATCCCTTGTTCCATGTCCTCTTCTGAATGTAGCTTGCATTTCTGGAAGTTACTTGTCAATATACTGCTGCAACTGTTTTTTAATTGTCTTCAGCAATATTTTACTTGCATTTGATATTAATGATATTGTTTGACAATTTTCACATTCTGTTGGATCACCTTTCTTTGGAATGGGCACAAATATCGATCTCTTCCAGTCAGTTGGCTAGATAGATGTCTTCCAGATTTCTTGACGTAAATGAGTAAGTGCCTCCAGCACTGGATCTGTTTGTGGAAACATATTGATGGTTATTCCATCAATTCCTGTTGTTGTTGTTGTTTGCTGTTGAGTTGGACCCAACTCATAGCGACCCCTCCTTGGGTTTCTGAGGCAGTATCACTATGGAAGTAGATTGCCCCATCTTTCTTCCGAGGAGTGGCTAGAGCATTGTTTTTCACCAATTCCTTCAGTGCAGCTTGGACTTCTTCCTTCAATATCATTGGTTCCTGATCATATTATTTGCATAGAATATTTTTTTTCCTATCCTTTCATTTTCAACCTACTTTTGTCCTTGGGCTTAAGATATGTGTCTTGTAGACAGCATAGAATAATATCATATATATATAT
>NW_006922712.1:126888-135220 GCF_000298275.1 Orycteropus afer afer | reverse complement strand
ATATTGGCTCATTGATGTTGTCCCATAGTTCCATTAAACTGTGCTGAATGAATCATCTGTGGGGCTGTCCTTGTTTGAATCTTCCTTCTCACTTTGTGAGGGCCTATGAATGTAAGAAGAGCTCTGGTGGCATAGTGTGTAAGGCATTTGACTGTTAACCAGAAGGCTGGCTGTTCAAACCCACCAGCCACTCCTCAGAAGGAAGATGGGGCAATCTACTTTTTTAGTGATACTGCCTCGGAAACCCAAGGAGTTGTCGCTATGAGTCAAATCGACTTGATGGCAGTGAGTTTTTGTTTGTTTGTTTGTTTGTTTGGATGTATGTAAGAGCTATAATTTGAGGTGTGCTCAGGTGAGCCAAACCATGGATGGGTCCACTGGGCTTAAAGCAGGCTTTCTGCAATGCCAGGAGCAGGGGTGGGTAGGCACATCCCAACAAACCCTCAGTGGTTCTATCTTGTTGATTATAAAGCCAGAGCTGGAGGCCTTCTTTGTACAGGCAGGCAGTATGTTTGGTAACCCACATCAGTCAACAGTTCTCACCTCTGGGAGAGTCCATCTGAATGAACTACATGTGTGTGTGTGTGTGTGTGTGTGTGTGTGTTAGCACTAGAGCTGTGGAACAGGCAAGAAGTGTGCTGGCTAAGGCAGCAGACTCCACTGCAAGTACCACTTCTGTAGTCTACAACAGCCAACACTCTGCAAGTCTGAGAGGGATAGGGATGGGACAGTGGGAGAAGTGGTATTCCTACCATATGAGACTCATCATTGATTTGTGTCCATCTGAAGTTCCTTGTAGCTGATTTTTATCCAGTGATTCAGAATCTTTCAGTGCCAAACACAGATTTCTTGCTAGACTTGCGGGAAGGTCAGAACCTAGACTTGCTCACACCACTATCTTCCCAGAATTCCCAATCACTGACTTTTCAATTGGAAAGTGTGGTGTACTAATGACAGGGTTGGATTTCCATCTACCAATTTTATTTGACCCATCTTTCATTTTTCCTCTGCTTCCCTTTTCCTTCCTTTTTCTTTGGATTATGTGAATATCGTTAGAATTCCATTTTTAATGTTGTCAAATTCAAAAACAATATAATGACCAGAATTACTGGTCAAATGGAGTCTGGTGGGACCCGCAAGATATACTTTGGCCTGGGATATACTTTGGGCCTGGGATAAGGCTCACTCCCAAGGTCTAGCTCTAAGCCCAACAGTAAAAAAACTTACATGCAAAACACCCAATCCAGGGCCATGCACCCACCTACTCTATGGACCTTGGACAAATCAGCCATGGGGCACCAGAAGGGCAAAATTCATATGGAGGAATAGCTGGACAGACAGGAGTGTATAACTTAAAAGGGCACAGGAATGGGGGGGGTTTACTGGGAAGGGAGAGGAGGAGAGTGGGTTAGGGTTGGGGATGGTAATTGGGGAGTGAACCCAAATGTACATGAACTGTTGAATATAAAACAAATTCTGCTCTGTAAATTTGTAGCTAAAGCACAAAAAATAAATGAATAAAATAATGTGCATCTCATTTAAAAAAAAGTCATTTATGAGTACAAACTCAGGATTGTATGTTTGAAATCTTCCCTCCCTGCAAGGGGGCAAGGAGGCCATATCTTCTGACCTCCTCTAACCCCACAAGAGGAATACAGAATTACCATGAGTAGCCCAAGGCCTATTCCTGAGAGGCCAGACATTCTGCCTCCCTCCATCCCTTTCACCATCTGTTCCTCCCCCTGCACCCACCACTTCTTTGCTGGGTTCAATAATTCACTGCAGTGGCCACACACAATTCACAGATTGTGGGGTATATTAGGGAAGCAACAGGCTACAATTCAAGTTCAGGAACATGCTCAGTCTCTCTCATCCTGACGTCTCTCAGTCTACAGTCTCTCTCAGTCTCTCTCCCGGCAGTGCTTGTCTCTTGGTCTCTCTCTCTCTCTCTCTCTCTCTCTCAGCAGTGTATATCTCTCGAGGTCTCTCTCAGCAGTGTGTGTCTCTTGCATCTCTCTCAGCAGTGCATGTCTCTCACATCTCTCTCTCAGCAATGCATGTCTCTTGCATCTCTCAGCAGCATGTGTCTCTCAGGAGCATGTTTCTCTCAGGAGCATGCTTCTCTCAACAGCACATCTTTCTCAGCCAGAAGTCAGAGAGACTCCTTCTGCCTCTAGGAGGCCTCCTTTTGAGCCTGGCAGAGTGGCCAAACTAACCAATCCCAACATCAGAATTCTATACACCTGAGAAGAGAGAACTTCCTAGAAGATTGGTTCATGCTACTCTCAACAGAAATACCCTAGGTGGATAAGTAATAATCAGGAGCTACTCAGCTGCTCATGGCAAATTCCACCGTGAAGTTTACAAAGAGTTGGCTAGAAAAGCCAAACTATATAATTTACTACACTGCACTCCCTCTTGAGATGACTTCATCTTAAAATCCAGGTCATGAAAACCATTTCTCTGAATGCTTTAAATTCTGTTTTTCAAAGATTTAAAGTACACATCTTAAGTCACACTCTGCCTTTGGTGTGGGATGTTCTTTCCCTCTCCTCTGCTTCTCACCCTTATTTTTCTGATAAACTATTCATTTTTCAAAATTTACTCACATTTATATATGGGAGTTGAGATGATAATGCAGGAAGTCTCTAAAACTTAGTAATTAGTCTCATGGCTAAAACGGTTTGTTTTGATATCCTCGAGATTATCGCACATTTGTTGTTGTTGTTGTTATGTGCCATCGAGTCAGTCCCGACTCATAGCGACCCCTCCTTGGGCTTCCGAGGCAGTGTCATTACGGAAGTAGGATTGCCCAACCTTCCTTCCGAGGAGTGGCTGGTGGGTTTGAACCGCCAGCCGTCTGGTTAGCAGGCAAGTGTCTTAGCCACTATACTACCAGAGCTCATTTAGCTTCCCTAAAATCACCAGATTTCTAAAGAGCATCCACTTCTATGATTCTTACCTTGAAACACAGGAGCTAGTTTCCAAGGAATTATCTGGGAGATCGGAAGATGAAGATGTAGAACAAGAAAGGAAGAGAATTCTGGACCAGTCTGATGACCTCTTGATGGCTACAGTACTTATTAAGGAACTCATAAAGGTAACATTGCTCAGTAGTAAGGAACTCACAAGGGTAACATCACTCAGTGGCCACAATTATGCTGGCTTTATCCTTAGTTAAGAGCGTATCATTGGTTTCAAGAGATCACTATGTTTCTTTGGGATCTATGTGCATTCTCTCAACATAATATAAGAATTCTGAAATTTCCCTAGGTACTGATTCATAGTCTTCATTACATTATGTTTTCTGGATTTTTAGATATATTTTAACTGTCCAGCTATTCTGGCTGTGAAAAACATCTCCCTTACAATACAAAAAGGTGAGTGCTTTGGACTGCTTGGATACAATGGAGCAGGAAAAACCACTACCTTCCAGATGTTGACTGGAGAAAAGATTGCTACTTCTGGAGATATGTTCATTGAAGGCTTTAGCATCACCAATAATATCCTAAAGGTAAGATGCTATTACTGTCAAAGATGCAAGAAGCATTATAACTTTGGGTGTAGGTAAGAGGCTGGTGGCTAGAGAGCATAGATTGGAATCATGGTAGGCATTAATATCAATACTGCTGACCCAATCAGTGGATTCTGGAGTGAGAAATAAGTTTCTGAGGAGTGATGGTAAGGCTATAAAAATCCTTACCATGAGAATCTAAGATGAGAGTATCTTTTCTGTTCTTTGAAATTGTTGGAGTTAAGTGCTCTCAACAGTGAATGTAATGTGCCAGACAAGGTGTTGTAAGAGTGTTAGGAAGGCAAAAGGAGAAGGTGACCTGGAATTTAGTTGTAATTGGGGCCTTGACCCTTCTTGCTGAGAGCTCAAGAGCAAGATGGCCCTTCAGTGTTGTTCCAAGTCAAAGCAAGGTAGCCAGGTCTTTGTATCCTTGCATCAGCCAGTCATTGGCTGCACTTCCTACTTGGGTTGGTATGATGGTGTAAAAATGCCATGGGAGTGATGTCTAACCTCCTCTAACTTCACAAGGGGAGAGGAGGCTCAAGATCAACATCAGCAGCCCAAGGCTGATTCCAATGAGTTAGAGGTCAGACATGCCACCACCTTCCAATTATTTTTTATCAATTGTGACACCAATCATCCCTCCCATGGCACTCTCTACTTCTCTGCTGGTTTCACTAATTCATTGCAATGGCCTCTCAGAACTCACAGACAACATTTATGATTGTGGAGTTGATTAGAGAAATAACAAGTTACAATTCAGAATCAGAAAGAGCTCAAGATACAGTTTTTTGATCAGGACAGTCTCCTCTCAGTTGTGCCCAAAGGCAGTTGTGCTCCTGTCTGGCCCTTGGCCCCTTGGCCTGGCTTCTGCACTGCTCTGGCAAGTGTTACTTGACACTTTTAGATTTGCTGATAGGGGCCCAGAGAGGACTCCACTCTGCCACCAACCCTCCTTGCTGAAGGCACTCAGCTTTCTTGTTCCATGGGCTGGGAAGCCCACCAGTCTGTCTCATGCCAGTCTCTTGATTCTGCTGCCACCATTTCTCTTCTGCTTCTTCTCACCATCTCTCACCATCTATGACATCAGAGCTCTCCATATCCTAGATCGAGGAGGTTCAGTGCTGGAGCTTTGGGTCCGAAGGACAAATTCCACTCCTGACTTTTCTTTGTTTGTGGTGGTGAGAACTTCTTTTCAGCCTTTAGGATGTCTAATTTTAAGCGTAGCAGGATGACAAAACTGACCAATCCCCACATTAGGTTTCCATATACCTTATTTCCATGGTCCCACCCACACAAAAGTGTTTACTTTATTAACAAGCTATCCAGTCTCCTTGGTGGACCACAGCACTTCACATTTGTATAGTCTTACCTAGTCATTTGGTGGGAGTTACAAAGACCATGGCTTTAAAGACCATACCAAGCAATTCACTGCACTACAAATGGTTAAGGTTGTGTGTCAACTTGGGTGGGCCATGACTCTCACTGGTTTAGCAGTTATGATGTAGTCATTCCCTATGATGACATCTGATATAATGTAGTCATTTCCATGATGAAATCTGCTCTGAACAGCTAATCAGTTGAAAGGGAGTTTCCTCAGGGATGTGGCTTACCTCCAATATATATGGATGTTCTGGCAAACCTCTCTGTTTTTTTGCTCAATCTGGATCCTGCATCTGGCTCATCATCATCTGACTTCTGGTTCCTTGGACTTGAGCTAGTAGCCTGCCATCTTACCTGCTGGTCTTGGCTTTGTCAGCCTCTGCAGCCTATGGGCCTGTAACTTTTCATCTGACCTATGATATTGAGCTCATCAGTCTCTGCAGCTACATGAGTCAGGAGAAGCCTCCATCCTGACATCTGACCCATGGACTTGGGACTTTCCAGACTTTACAACCATGTGAGCCATTTTCTTGTGATAAATCACTCTCTCCCTCTCTCTGTCTCTTGCTCCCTCTATTTATATATCTATATAAACATCACTGGTTTTGCTTCTCTAGAGAACCCAGCCTAAGACAGATGGGGTAAGTAACCTTGGGAGAAGCTAAATATATAGAGGGAGAAGGAATACATGATGAAAGAGATGAGTGGGGAGGAAGGGATAAATAGGTTGTCCCCTAAATATCACTATCCATACAACTTACACATTCCCTTGGGGGACAGAGTGTTGGTATAAAACCATCTTCTGACTGAGAAGAGTGGAGAAAAGGTCAGTGATGGAGCTTGAATGGTATAATTTTTCCTCCTTATTTTGAGATTCAGGAATATAGGATTGGAGTGTGACATGCATATAGTAGTCTAGTAATTGGGATTCCTGTGATGCTTATATTATTTTGTGTTATGTTTTCCCATAATTCTTTTAAAATGTCTTCAGCACTTTTGACCCTCCTTCCTTGTCTTCAGCCTCCCTAATTTCAAGCACTTTATCTTCTACTTCAGTGATTCTTTCGTCTGCTTGACCAAATCTGTTGATTCATCCCATTCTGTTTTCTCATTTCAATTATTGTCTCTTTCAGTTCCAGTATTTCCGCTTGGTTTCTTTTTAGAGTGTCTATCTCTATTTTTAATTCCTCTTGTTGTTCATGTATTGTTTTCTTTATTTCTTTGTCAGTGTTTTCCTTTAGCTATTGAATATGTTTACTATTGTTGTATCATATTATTTCAGTATTTTCATTATTTGGGCTTCCATTGTTGTGATTCCATTCCTTTTGTCTTGTTCATTTGGATAAGCCATTGTTTCCATTTTCTGTGTGTATCTTGTGATTTTGTGATTGTTGCAGTTAGGATATTAGAAATTTACAAGATGACAACTTTCTCAGTTCTCCTCAGTATTCAGTGTTTTTAACAGCAGTACTTTCTGTTATAAACTTTTATGTGGACAGAACTTTCAGATATTTCTTACCATGTCCTCTCCCTCTCTAGGAAAGCTGCCTTTCCTTCTATGTTTTAATTAGGATTTGGAGATTCCAGGTTGTGGTTTCCAATTCTCATTGTGTCCCAAACACAATAGAGGATACACATTAATCACTCTGTAGACCAGAGGGCACAGCACAGCCAAACAGGAGGAAGAACTCACTCTAATCAATCTGCCTATAAGGGGGTATAGTCTTCTTTCTTTGGTTACTGCTCTCTTACTTGCTTTATTTTCAGATGATGTTTTCTATCTGAAAGCCCACACCAAATGAACCCCCTGCAGGGCTGCGTTCTGTCCTCCATTATTGCCTATGGCTTCCTGTCTTGCTATGTTTGGTCTCACTTATATGTGATCTCTCAATAAGGAGAAACACAGGCAGATTTTCCTGAGTCAGGAAGAGGAGGGGGAGCCATTCACAAAAATGGACCCCAGGGAGATCTGTCTTGTTGATTTCAGAGCCAAATATTGTCACTGATTTCCCCACCTGAGTTCAGAGCCTTTCCCTTTCACAAACTGAGTGTGTGTGCTGGGAAAATGGGCTCCATTTAAGGAGACCACTTTCATAGTTCACAGCAGCCACAGTTAATAGTCCTCAGTCCTCTCTAAAGAGAATGGGGTAGTCAGGCCCAAATGGACACCAATGGACATCTGTCTTATTGATTTCAGAGCTTTATCTAGGGGGCTTTCCTTGTGCATAGACAGGATCAGGTTTCACTACAGGGGGGCTTCTGTAACTGTAGAAGGTTGAAGCAGCTGACAGTCTGCCATACTAGGAATTGGAGGGGCAGGCACACTCCTAACAGACCCCCAGGGAGGTCTGCCTTGTTGATTTCAGAAGTGAAGCTTGGATCCTTTCCCTTTGTACAGGTAAGGAGTATGTTGGCTGGGAGAGTAAAATCATTTGCTGGGGCTGGTTCTATAGTTTCCAGTAGCCTGCATGTCTTGGTGGGGAGGAGCGGGACAGTGGGAGAAGCCATGTTCCTACTGTGTTTGGTTCATAGTGCCATGTTTGTTGACTCATTGACTAGTGTCTGTCTGATTTCCCCACTCCTATCCTCTGCTAATTCAGAGTCCCTTGGGGCCAAATACAATTTTCCTGTTGTATTTCTTGGTGTACATGTGAAGGAGAGTCAGAAGTTAGACTTACTTATGGAAATGTCCTCTCCTTATGCTTTTTATTCCTTGTCTCATTGCACTGGCTAGAATCTCTGCTCACCATTGAGTAGAAACAGCAATTGTAGACATACCTTTTCTCTATATCAGGTGAGCCATTTTCTTTTTCTGAAAAGGCCTTTCTTTCACTTTCACCCTTGAAAGATATTTTCACTACATGTAGAGTTTGAGGATTGCATTTATTTTCTTTTACACATTGCACATGCTGTTTCACTATTATGTAGCTTTCATCACTGCTCTTGAGGAGTGAGCAATCAGTATGACACTCATATATAATCCTTCTTTTCTCTGTGGGTTCTTTTAAAACTTTCTATTTTTCATAAGCTTCAATCTGAAGTGTTTAGGTGTGGATCTTTAAAAAAAGTTATCCTGCTTGGAATTTGACATTATTGAATTTATCAACTGGTATCTTTAATTTGGACCAATAAACACCATCACAAGAAATGGTGAAAATATGATTTTATTCTATGGAAGCAACAGTCAAGAAATCAAACAATATATTGCATTGGGAAGATCTGCTTCAAAAGACCTCCTTAAAGTCTCAAAAAGCAAAGGTTTTACATTGGTGACTAAGGTGTGCTGTTGTACCCAGGCTGTAAAGGAGAATTTCGGAAGAGAAGAAGACGCCAACCCACGCCAATGCAAATGCAATAGGACAGTTTATTAGCTAACTTAAGTCAGGGTCTTTGCCCTTACCAGGTCAGTGGCTTAAGCAAAAGACCCCGTACCCC
>NW_006922712.1:111542-124417 GCF_000298275.1 Orycteropus afer afer | reverse complement strand
CTCAACCATAGCTATGATTGTGAAGATGGTGCAGAACCAGGCAACGTTTTGTCCTGTGTGTGCTGTGAGTCAAAGCTGACTCAGTGGCAACTCACTAGCTTCCTCCTTCCCTCCTATTATCTATATGTTACATTGCTCAGTCTGTCATCCTTATCTCTCAATATCATTTCCATAGTTTCTTTTTATTTTTTTTGTGATGTATTCTAGGTGCTTTCTTATGATTTATTCTAAGCTAAGTATTGTTTCTTCTGTTGTGACTAATCTGTTGTCAGACCCACTCAGAAAGCTTGTAACATGACATGCTTTTTAAATATTTTGATGTTATATTTTATTCATTTACACAATTTCTAGGTGACTGTTTATACTTTCCACTTTCATGAAGACATTTTTAAGATTTTTAAATTTAGTTAAGCACAGTAAGCATTTGTTCTGCCAATCCCAATATCTGAAATTACAAATTTATTTCTGTTGACTATTGTTTCTGCCAGTGTCATTCATGGTATCGTATTTCCTTCTTCACTTGGTTATCTTTGCATGACGCTTATTTTCCTTTAAAAATTATATGCAAGAATAATTTGATACCTAGTGTAGAGAGGATTTAAGTTACTTCTGTCAAGAGTCTAGGGATATGAATAGTTGGGGATTATTGTTAATTAATTAATTTAATTACATTACATTCATAAACGTTTTTTCTTACTAGCTAAGTAAGTTATGTACACTTGAATGGAAATCCATAGAAGGTTTTGGGTAATTGCCAAAATAACACTCCATGTAGTTTCTTGGGAGTGGGGGTAGGGAAAGGTTTTGCTTCTGGTTCTATGTTACTGTGAAAAAGGCCTACACATGCAAAAATATCCATGGAGTTCCTGACTAATGAAGAAAGCATCTCATATTAGAGTCCCTTGAATTGAGAGGGTTCTGGAATTTTATTTCTACTTTCTTCATCACTAAGATCAGCAAAATTGAATTAGAAGAAATATTATTCCTAATTTACTTCAATAAGCTTCATTGGATGGCATTTTGTAGCCATTGTTGTTGTTGTTATTATGTGCCCTTGAGTCTGACCCGACTCTTAGTGATCCCTCCTTGGGTTTCTGAGACAGTATCACTAGGGAAATCGATTGCCCAACCTTCCTTCTGAGAAGTGGCTGGTGGCTTCTGGTTAGCAGTAAAGTGCCTATGAGGGGGTCCTTGGATGTGCGAAGTCAGGCCAAAACAGTTTACACACGGAGATTGAGAGGAGAGAAAATTATTTATTGCAAAGCAGCAGTGCAAGGAGTTAGGGTAATTAGTACCCAGATCTTAACTCCCTGAGATGCCATCAAACACAGTTTTTGTAGGTTTTAGGGGAGGGGGTTGTGCATATTCACAAAAGGTTGAGGAATTTGGGGTGTGAACATGAAATGGGTGACTTAGGGATGAGTCCTTAGTTTCTTGTTATCAGCTGATAGGGGCTTGGGCAGAGGGGAGAGGGTCAGCAATTAACTTTTGTTCCCTTATGTCCCTGGGCCAGAGTTCATTTACAAGTTGTTTCTAAAACATTTCTATTGTCAGTGGCCAGAGTTAATTTACAAGTTATTTCTAAAATACTTTTAGCAAGTCTATCATCTGCAGGAAGGAATGTTTTCCATTCAGTTCTTTGGAACTGAATGCTCATCTGCCCAGGGGTGGGAAAATAGTTGGGAGTAATTTAGTTTACTTATCTATCCCCATTGGGTGTCAGGGTGGGGGGTGCCAGCGTGGGGGAAAATGGTTTTTACTTTACTGGGTTTCAATGTCACCTGGAAGAATTCAAGTATTTTATCTCATCCATGGATGCTCACAGGGATAGACAACTTATGGCAGTTCTCCTAATCAGGTGAGGTCAAGAATTGGCTATTGTCCTCAACAAGATGCTTTGCTGGAGTACATGACTGGCAGGGAAACACTGATCATGTATGCCAGAATATGGGGAGTCTCTGAGCACCAGATTCACCTGTATGTGAACCACTGGCTGAGCTCACTACATCTGGAGTCCCATGCTGACAAGCTTATCTACACCTACAGGTAAGACATTATATTGATGCTCTTTTATGTTGAAATGCCTCTTTATGTTCCTGATGTTTGACACAATGCCCACAGTGCTATGTAGGCCCTTCTGTTACAGTGTTATCTAATTGTGACATTGTCTAGTGCCTTGTTAGGTTTCAGATGTCAGTAATAAGGCAAATCAATAGAGTTTCATATTTTCCCTTTGCAGAGATGAAACTCAAAATCCTAGTTCTCTTTGAATTGCAGCCTTTAAACCTCCAAAGGAAGCATCTTCTTCATAGTCTCCTATGGTTATTTGTCTCCCATGTAAGGAGAACTGTGAGTCTCTTTCAATTACTATGCTTCTCATGTATATGGGAAACCCATGACACCCCGAGAAGAAGTAACTAAATGCCACTGATAATGCTGCTGAAATAAGTTACATAAACATAAGTTGCTCCTCCACATTCTAAATAAAAATGAATCAGTATATATACCTTTCCTTGGGCCTGCTACCTTGTTAAAGCTACATCTAGCCAGCATCATAGATGTCCATATTATGTGTTTTCTGGGACTCTCAGAATTATGAATGATTGTGTTAATTCTTTCATGTAAATAACTATTTTCCTTCCCATTTTTTCTCTCCTTCCTTGACCATGAAGTGGAGGAAACAAACGTAGAGTGAGTACTGCTATTGCCTTAATGGGAAAGCCCTCAGTCGTCTTCCTGGATGAGCCATCAACAGGCATGGACCCAATAGCTCGGCGCCTGGTCTGGAATCTAGTAACAAAGATACGTGAAACTGGCAAAGCCATCGTTATAACCTCCCACAGGTACAGCTCATTGGGAGGTGTGATTGAGAACTAGCAGGAGTTACAGTGACAGTAAGAGGGAATTATTTTGGGCCAGGGATATTGGACAGTGAAACTTGCCTGAGTATGTGAGTTCCTCATTGATCCTAATGAATGGAACAGCCAAGAATCCCCAGTGAACTAAATAATTAAGAATTAGAGCAGGAAGTGCAAGAAATGTTCCTTTTGGGTATTTGATCCTCTACTACTTACCATTTGAAATCTTTCCACATCCCAGTTATGAGCCTAAAAATGGGCAAATGCAACATCCCATTGCAAAGTCACAGAATCTGTGCACTGTATGAACTATAGAATGTCCTCCAAAGGAGAACTTGATACCTTACATTGTTCTGGTATCTTGTTTTGCCAGTATGGAGGAATGTGAAGCCCTTTGTACCAGGTTGGCCATTATGGTGAAGGGGAAGTTTGTGTGCTTGGGCAGCCCTCAGCACCTGAAGAACAAGTTTGGCCATTTTTACATCCTGAAGGTCAAGGTCAAGCCTGACACAGATAAGGATGCACTAGAGGATTTTAAAAGTTTCATATCCATGACCTTCCCAGGTAAATGAAGTTGGGCTAACTCTTTTAGAGATATGTTAAATTACTTTTGTTTTTCTCACCGTCCATAAGTTTCATGTCTCTGATAACTATTTCCTGTGAGTTATTGATATTTCTTGATCTTCCATACTGAATTATTTTTGACATACTTGTTCCTATGAACTTCTTGTGCTTGGCTGATAAGAAGTTTCAGAGAAAACAAAGGATCTCACCAAGTTCTTTATCAGCTAGAAGAAACAAACATGGAAAATTCTTTAACAAATAAAGGAGAAGGAAAAAGAGTATAAAATAATGCAAACAGTGAGCTGAAACATGAGGGTAAGCAAAAGAAAACCAAATATTGGGATTTTAACAATGAATTATCTTATGTAATAACAATAGCACAAACAGCAAAATAAAAATAAATAAATATGACCTCATAAAAATGATAAAATTTTTTTCATCAAAAGACTTTACCAAAAATGTGAAAAGTTAAGCTACTGACTGGGATATCTTTGGAAACCATATCTACAAAAAGAATCTGGTAACCAAAATATACATAAAACTTTGACAACAACAAAAATACAACCCTATCATAAAATGGGCACAGGATATGAATAGCCATTTCAACAAAAAGGACATTTAAATGGCCACCAAACATATAAAAAGATGCTCAATGTCATTAGCCATCAGAGAGATATAAATCAAAACCACAATGAGATACCATTTCACTCCCATTAGGATCTCAAAACTCTCAAACTCACTGTTGTTGAGTTGGATCTGACTCATAATGACCCCTCCTTGGGTTTATGAGGTAAAATCACTATGGAAGTAGATTGCCCAATCTTCCTTCTGAGGAGTGGCTTGTGGGTTTGAACCACCAGCCTTCTGGTTAGCAGTCAAATGCCTTAGGCACTATGCCACCAGAGCTAACATTAAAAATAAAAACAGAAAATAAAAAATGTTGGCAAGGATGTGGGGATATTGAAACGCTTACCCATTGCTAGTGGGAATGCAAAATGGTGTAGCCATTGTGGAAAACAGTGTGCTGATTCATAAAAAAACTGAAAGTAGAACTACCATATGACCCAGCAATTCCATTCCTAGGTATATAGCCAAAAGACTTGAAAGCAGTCAGAGACTTATACACCAATGTTCATTGCAGCACTATTCACAAAAGCCAAAAGGTGGAAACAATCTAAGTACCTGTGTTTTGATTACTTCCTGCTGCTCTAACAGAAATACCACAGGTGGATGGCTTTAACAAACAGGAGTTTATTCTCTGATAGTTTGGGAGGCTTTATGTCTGAGTTCAAAGTACCAGGCTCTAGGGATTGGTTGAAAGCCCCTCAACCTTGGACTTCAGCTTTGCCTCTCTCTTCTGGCCCACTGAAGCTGGAGGCTTTTTTCACTCAGGCAGGTCCTGGCTGCTGAGGCTGACAAACACAAGGTTGACAAGGAAAAGGCACAGTCCCAATATTACCAAACTACATGACAGGTCACTGATTCAAGTCCATCAACAGTTCCAAGATCGGCAGACGACATGGCAGGCCACTGAGATAAAGATAGCCAGATGCAGGGTCCAAGTGTGCCAAAAAGCTGCAGACCCTTCCCAAATCTTCTTATATACTGGAAGCAGACCACATCCCTAAGGCAGCTACTCAGCTGCTACAGTAGATTTCACCATCTAGTTGATTGCCAATCTCCCCATGGGTAATAACTACATTCAGCTGCCCAGACACTCAAAACCAGGCCCAGCCAAACTAACACATAATCTTAACTAATACAGCCTATCAGCAGATGAATTGATAAACAAAATGTTTACCATGCATACAGTAGCCAGTAGACAAAACGAAGTCTTGATACATGCTATAATATAGATGGAGCTTGAAGATATTATGTTCAGTGAAATAAGTCATTCACAGAAGAACACATATTGATTGTATGGCCTCTCTTACATAAGAAGAGAAGGCAAATGTATAAAGCCCAAAGTTTCTCTAGTGGTTACCAGGGGTGGAAGGGAGGAGGAAAAGGGTTCTGGTGATAGAAAAATTGTATTGATAAAGGGTAAGGCTGCACAGTCAATTATTGTAATTGCTGTGAATAAGTTGTACATTTGTAAAAAGTTGAACTGGGAAAAATTTTATGATATATATAATTACAGTAATGACAAAAAAAAAAAGTAGCTGCTGAGACTGCTTATGTGCAAACAAAATCCTCATGGGATTTGGTTCCTTGGTTTGGAAGGTTAGGGCCATGGTTTCATGGGACATCTCAATCAATTGGTCTAATAATATGTTTAGTGTGTCTGTTCTACCTTCTAGTTTATTGCATAGTGTTTAGGGTTGTAAAAGTTCACAAGAAGCCATTCAAGGCACAACCATTGGTCTTATTTGCCTACTGCAACAGTGGAAATAGGAGAGTTAGAATAGGAGGAGGATATGAATATACGGCTAATTATCTCCATGAACAATTTTTCCTTTTTGCATGAGACCAGAATTGAATGTTGCCTGGCAACCATTACTTAACCTTTTGATCAAAGATTCTATAGAAGAATCCTGATCAAAAGGGGAAATATGCAGAACAAAATTTCAAATTCTTACAGTTTCTATTAGCATAGTGCCTAAGGCACTTGACTGCTCACCAGAAGGCTGGCGGTTCAAACCCACCAGCCACTCCTCGGAAGGAAGGTTGGGCAATCCTACTTCCGTAGTGATACTGCCTTGGAAACCCAAGGAGGGGTCGCTATGAGTCGGGGCCAACTCGACAGCAAACAACAACAACAACAACAACGGTTTCCAGACTTTCTGGAGGAAGGGGCTGGCTGAATCACTGAAACTACTGCCATGAGATAATATATAAACATCAGAGTTCTACACACCTGAGAAAGAGTGAACTTTCCCAGAAGATTACTTCATCATGCTCCAACAGAAATACCCCAGGTGGATAACTTTAACAATCAGGAGTTTCAAAGCAGCTACTCAGTTGTTTACAGCAAATTCCACCACAGAGAGCTCTGGTGGCATAGATTCTAAGGCATTTGACTGCTAACCAGAAGGCTGGTGGTTCAAACCCACAAGCCATTCCTCAGAAGGAAGACTCAGAAATCTACATCCATAGAGATGCTGCCTCAGAAACCCAAGGAGGGGTTGTTATGAGTCGGGACCGATTCGACAGCAGTGAGAGTTTCATTATAGGAAGTAACTACTACCAGCTTCCCAGCCAAGTAGACATATATTTGTATTGTTCCACCCAATAATCCAGTGGGAGTTACAAAGACTATGGCTAGAAAAGCCATACCATGCAACTCACTACACTGTAGGCCACCTCCTGGCTTTTCTAGCCATCATCCCTTTTATACTTCAAAAATTAACATCCCCTTCCCAATCAATTTAAGAATAACCACACCCATGAACGTGTGTAAGCTAGCCACTTCATGCTTTTAACCCCCCCAACACACACACACACATTTTAGATAGCCAATTTCTAATTTGCTGGGCAATCTACTTCCATAGTGATACTGCCTTGGAAACCCAAGGAGGGGTCACTGTGAGTCAGGTCCGACTCAATGGCACATAACAACAACAACAACATCAAACTAGTACTGAGGAGACAAGCATGTTCCTTTCTCTTGGAAGAATTTTCTGTTCTGCTTGGAACTTTGGGTATCTGCATCCGTAAATAAGCAAAGTCTAGCCCAGTGCAAGCCATCAGCTCAGTGTCAAACATTTTTCTCTTAGTTTTTTCGGATTCTGGTCAGCTCAGCTCTAGACATCCCAGCTAGGTCATGGGTTCCAGCTGCCAAGTTTGGGAGCCACACTCCTCCCTTTACTTCATACCAGCCAGCACCCTCTTTCTCTCATCCTTAGTCCTCAGGGACTAGTTCAGTGCCTGTAGGTTCCACACAACTCCTTGCACTTCAGAGAAGCCAGCCCTTCCTCTCATCCTAAGCCTCCATGGCCTAGGTCAAAGAGTACCAAACTCAGCCACTTTCTTCATTGCTGCACTTCCCTCATTTTCACTCTTCAAGTGGACCCAAGTGGTCACATGTGAGCAGCATACAGGGCCATCTACTCACAAGCTCCCTTTAACTTCCAGTCTTGGAAGGAGTTTCTCTCATGGGTCATGATTTTGATGCACCCAAAGCCTAACTGCTTGCTGGACATTATTATTATTTTTTCCTGCATGTCCTGTCTTCAAATGCAAATTTCCTCTCTCAGCAGGTTCTGGGTGGGGCTCAGGTTTTCTGCCTAAGCCCCCTATATTCTGGATGCAGGGTTTGAAACAAAAACCTGTGTTTCTTCTGGGCAAATTCTATTTCCCCTTTTAACACATCAAGTCAAGTTTTGGCTAAATGTGGACTTACATGCCCTCTAATATCCATCCCCATAATAATTTCTAACATACATGTAGGTAATAGAACATTCAATACGCATAGTACATTCAGATAAATACATAATCCAAAACACATAATCCTATTTAAGACATTCCAGTTTAATCTCTTAATCCTGATAATCTTCCCATTCTGTGTGTATGGCCTTGGGCCTTTAGGTGGGTGTAACCAAAAGCCCTACCTTTTGGATCAATTATCTCCTTTAATTGGCTTGGCTCTTGCCTCAGGCCTTTCTCCCCTGGGCTGCAGCATAATGTCTCTATATTCTGCCGTTACAGGTAACACCAACCAAAGTAACAATCTAAGAATCCAAAGTTTCATTTCCCAGGCCCCTTTCTTCTTTCTTTTACAAAGGCCCATGCTTCTGTGAGTCTGGAGCCAGGGCAACGAACCCCACTTCTGACACCAACTGCTAAAGGGGCAAGGAGGTGGCATCTTCTAACCTCCTCTAACTACACAAGAGGAAGAATCACCATCAGCAGCCCAAGGCTTGTTCCTCTGAGACCAGACATGCTGCCACCCTCCAGCCGACTTACCAACCTTGACACCAACTGTCCCTCTTGTGGGACACTCACCACTTCGCTGCTGGGCTCAGTAATTCACTGCAGTGGCCACACAGAGCTCACAGATATTGGGTTTTATTAGGGAAGCAACAGGCTACAATTCAAGTTCAAGCATGTGTTCAGGATACAGTTCTTTGATCAGGACAGTCTCCCCTCTGCTGTGGCCTTAGATATGCCTCCCAGCCTGGCCTCTGCCTCTGTGGGCCAGGTAAGCCTGCTGCTATGTCCAGTGCCTCTTGGCTCCACTGCCTCTGTCTCTCAGCTGGGTGTCTCTCTCAGCTGGGTGTCTCTCTCAGCTGGGCGTCTCTCTCAGCTGGCACTTAGGTTCCCCCCTTTGCCTCTAGGAGGGCTCATTTTAAGGCTGTCAGGGTGGCAAAAACTAACCAATCCCACCATTGGAGTTCTACACACCTGAGAGAGAGCAAACTTTCCCAGAAGATTACTTTGTAATGCTCCAACAGAAATACTCCAGGTGGATGACTTTAACAATCAGCTGTTTAAAATCAGTCACTCACAGCAAATTCCACCATGGAGTTAATTGCCAGTCTCATTACAGGAAATAACTACTACCAGCTGCTTGGCCAAGTTGACACATATTTGCATGGTCCCACCCAGTAATGCAGTGGGAGTCACAAAGACTGTGGCTAGAAAAGCCATACCATGCAACTCACTACACTGCACAGCTCTTCTTTCTTGATAGTACTGAGGTTTGTCTCTCCCCACTTGCTTCTCTCTCCTTTTTTCTCTTGTAAGATAAAAGGTGATTCAGGCCACACCCCAGGGAAACTCCCTTACAACAGATGAGGGCTTTAACCTGAATAGGGGTGTTTCATCCCACCCTAATCTTACCCCATTAACATAACAAACATAAGTAATCCTCTTTAATATAACTTAATCCAGTCTCATTAACCACAGGCAAAGGTTAGCATTTATAACACATCACAAAATGGAGTATAATTATATCAGATCATATCATGAGGATGATTACATCACTTCATAGCTGCCAATTACATCATTACATAACTGCCAAACTACAGCATTACACAACTTCCAAACAACTAAGAATCATAGCCTGGCTAGTTGGCACATATCTTAGGGGTATACAATTCAATCCATAACACTGTATGTTCTCAAAAACAACAGAATAAAGTTAAAAAAGAAGTAGTAATAAAAAGGAAATATTGCTAAGAATTCAAGAGAAAGTGAGGGAGAAGCAAGGCAATCACAATCCAACACAACTATGAAAGTAGTTTCCTAAGAAAGCAACAGAAAAGAACAAATTCTGAAAACTATCATTCAAGAAAATTTCCTGAAATAAAAGAAGACAAACCTACATATTCAAAGGACAACCAATTCATCTGAAAAATCATCAACACCAAGGAATATTTTAATATAACAATTGTATTTTACTAATTAAGGGGGAAGGGAGGCTTTGGATCCAGATACAAGAGAAATCCTTTATAAGGGGTGGGGGGGATGAATGATTTCAGGCTTTGTGACAGGAACATTTTCTATTTGGAGACAATGCAACATATGTAAGATATTCAATGGGAAAGAGAAAATGCAAGACAAGAGTTTTACATCCAACAAATAACTGTCAGGCATAAAAGTCACAAAAAACAGTTATGAACACATAAGAACTTAGGGAATATTGCTCCTATGAACTTACTGAAAAATGTACAAAGAAAAAAATTCAGATCACCTAAGAAATAATTGGAGAAGCTTTTATATGAGAACTATTGGTGAGTAGTGAATACAATTAACCCAGAACTAGGCCTAAATGAAGGGGATCTGGATTATAGAATATTGCATAATTGATATGTTCTAGAAATGTACATAAAATACAATTATCAAAAAAGGGAAGGGGGAAGAAGCCAGAGATTTTATGGAAAGTAGAATACGTTTATTGCATGCTGTTTATATATTAACAGGGTATAAAAGGAATTTACTATAAATAGATGCCAGGAAAGAAAGCTAAAAAGTCACTAGCATATTCAATGTCATGCTGAAATGGAAACCAGAAGACAATATCTTTAAAAGAAGGTACATTATATATGGAAATTAACTTAAAATAGATCAATGACCACCATATATGAACTGAAGTCATGAAAGTTTTAGAACATAGGAATAAATCTTTAGAACAATAAATCTTGTTTATGGCAATGGATTAATAGATATGACATGAAAAGCATGAGTAACAAAAGAAAAAAAATAGATAAATTGGGCTTCATAAAAATTAATAACTTTAGTGCATCAAAGAACTTTATCAACAAACTGAAAAGACAACCTACAGAATGTGAAAATATATTTAGAACCATATATCAGGGTTAATATCCAAAATATATATAGAACTATAGCACTGTCCATAGCACATTGCAAGCTGGATTCAGAAGAGGATGCAGAATGAGGGATATCATTGCTGATATCAGATGGATTTTGGCTCAAAGCAAAGAATACCAGAAGAATGTTTACTTATGTTTTATTGACTATGGAAAAACATTTGATTGTGTGTATCATAATAAATTATGTGTAACATTGAGAAGAATGGGAATTCCAGAAAACTTATACTCGTACTTATACACTTGTACTCATGAGGAACCAGTACATAGACCAAGAAGCTGTTGTTCAACAGAACTAGGGGACACTGAATGGTTTCAAATCAAGAAGGGAGTGCATCAGGGTTGTATCCTTTCACCACACTTATTTAATCTATATGCTGAGGAAATAATCCGGGAAGCTGGACTATATGAAGAAGAACATCAGGATTGGAGAAAGAAACATTAACAACCTGTGATATGCTGATGACACAACTTTGCTTGCTGAAAGTGAGGATGACTTGAAGCCCTTACTAATGAAGATGGTCTGCAATGTGGATTATATCTCAATATAAAGAAAACAAAAATCTTCACAACTGGACCTGTAAGCAACATCACGATAAATGGAGAAAAGACTGAAATTGTCAAGGACTTCACATTGCTTGGTTCTACAATCGATGCCAATGGAAGCAGCAGTCAGGACCTCAGCTGACATTTAGCACTGAGCAAATCAGCTCCAAAGGACCTCTTTCAAGTGCTGAAGAGCAAAGGTATCTCCTTGAGGACTAAGGTGTGCCTGACACAAGCCATGGTATTTCAGTTGCCTCATATGCATGTGACAGCTGGACAATGAATAAGGAAGACCAAAGAAGAGTTGATGCTTTTGAGTTGTGGTGCTGGTGAAGAATGCTGAAGGTACCATGAACTGCCAAAGGAACTAACAGATCTGTCCTGGAGGAAGTGCAGCCAAGATGCTCCTTGGAAGTGAGGATGGCCAGACTTTGTCTCACCTACTTTGGTCATGTTGTCAGAAGGGACCATTCCCTGGAGAAGGACGTCATGCTTGGTAACGTGGACAGTCAACAAAAGAGGTCAGGGCCCTCAATGAGATGGACTGCCACAGTGACTGTGGCGATGGGCTCAAGTATAGCAAGGATCGTGGAGCTGGCGTGGGACCAGGCAGTGTTTTTTCTGCTGTGCACAGGGTCGCTATGAGTCAGTAATGGCTTGACGGCACCTAATAATAATAATATAGTACATTGGACTATAGTACTACAGTCAACAACAAAAAGACAAAGACAACCCACTTTAACAAGTGGCAAAGAATTTGAACAGACATTTCTCCAAAAAAAAATTATACAAATAGCCAATAAGCATATGAAATGATGCTCAACATCATTAGCCATTAGATAAATGCAAACAAAAAACACAATGAGCTACTACTTCACCCCTTCTAAACTAGTTGCTATAGAGTAGCCTCCGATTCATGGCAACCCAATGTAGATCGGAGTAGAACTGTTCTCCATAGGGTTTCCAATGATGGATTTTTCGCTGACCTTCTACTTTACCAAGCATGATATCATTCTCCAGGGACCGGGCCCTCCTGATAATATGTCTATAGTGTTGTTGTTAGGTGTCATAGAGTTGTCTCTGACTCATAGCAACCCCATGAAGGCAGAACGAAACAATGCCCGGTCTTGTGCCAGCCTCATGATCCTTGCTATACCTCAGCTCATCATTTCAGCTGTTGTCTCTGTCCCTCTCATTGACAGCCTTCCCTTTCTTCATTGGCCCTCCACTTTACCAAGCATGATATCCTTCTCTAGGTTCCTTCTGACATGACCAAAGTAGGTGAGATGAAATCTGGACATTCTCGCTTCCAAGGAGCATTCTTGCTGCACTTCCTCCAGGACAAATTTGTTAGTCCTTTTAGCAGTCCATGGTACTCTTAACCTTCTTCTCCAACACCACAACTTAAAAGCATCAACTCTTCTTTGGTCTTCCTTATCCAGTTTCCAACTCTCACATGCTTAGGAATCAAAAACCAAAACTCACTGCTGTTGGGTCATTCCTGACTCATAGCGACCCCTCCTTGGGTTTCCGAGGTGGTATCACTACAGAAGTAGATTGCCCAACCTTCCTTCTGAGGAGTGGCTAGTGGGTTTGAACTGCCAGCCTTCTGGTTAGCAGTCAAATGCCTTAGGCA
>NW_006922712.1:108971-110642 GCF_000298275.1 Orycteropus afer afer | reverse complement strand
CTTTGCAATGGGTACAAATATGGATCTCTTCCAGTCAGTTGGCCAGGTAGCTGTCTTCCAAATCTCTTGGCATAACCAAGTGAGTGTCTCCAGCGGGGCAACCATTTGTTGAAATATCTCAATGGGTATTCCATCAATTCCTGGACCCTTGTTCTTTGCCAATTCTTTCAGTGCAGCTTCAATGGCTTCCTTCAATACCATTGGTTCTTGATCATATGCTACCTCCTGAAATGGATGAACATCAACCATTCTTTTTGGTACAGTGACTCTGTGTATTCCTTCCATCTTCTTTTGATGTTTCCTGCATCATTCAATGTTTTGCCCATAGAATCTTTCAGCATTGCGACTCAAGTCTTAATTTCTTCCTCAGTTCTCTTAGCTTGAGAAATGCTGAGTGTGTTCTTCCCTTTTGGTTCTCCAACTCCAGGTCTTTGTACATTTTATTGTAGTAATTGGTTTTGTCTGCTTTAGCTGCTCTTTGAAATCTTCTATTCAGCTCTTTTATCTTGTCATTTCTTCCATTGGCTTTAGCTACTCTTTGCTCAAGGGCAAGTTTCTCAGTCTCTTCTAACACCCATTTTGGTCTTTTCTTCCTTTCTTGTCTTTCTAATGACCTCTTGCTTTCTTCATGGATGATGTTCTTGATGTCATCCCACAAATTCCTCTGGCTTTCAGTCATTGGTGTCCAATGCATCAAATCTATTCTTTAAATGGTTTGTAAATTCAGGAAGGGATATTATCAAGGTCATATTTTGGCTCTTGTGGACTTGTTTTAATTGTCTTCAACTTCAACTTGAATGTGCATGTGAGCAGTTGATGGTCTGTTCCACAATCAGTTCCTGGCCTTGTTTTGGCCAAAGATATTGAACTTCTCCATTGCCTCTTGCCACAGATGTAGTCAGTCTGATTCCTGTATATTCCATCTGGTGAAGTCCACATGTATAGTTGCCTATGTTGTTGAAAAAAGATATTTGCAATAAATACATGTGTGGTGATTACCTTTGTGTGTCAACTTGGCTGGGCCTGGTTGAGTGGCTGGGCAGTTGAATGTAGTTATTCCCTATGATGAGACTGTCAGTTAACTCCATGGTGGGATCTATCACAAGCAGCTGAGTAGCTGGTTTAAGGATGTGGTCTGATTTCCATATATAAGAAACAGCTGTGAGAATGGTGTCTTGTTTATGGCATGCTTGAACCATGTCATTGTTCAGCAGCCTGCCATGCTTTGCTGACCTTGGGACTTTCAGTGGACTTGAATTAATGGCCTTACATGTGCTTTGGTAACATCAGGACTGTTCCTTTTTACTTGTCAACCTTGGGCTTACCAGTCTCAGCAGCCAGAAGCTGAGTGGAGAAAAGCCTCTAGCTCCAGTGGACCAGGAGCAGGAGGCAGAACTGAAGCCCAAGGTTGAGGGCCTTTCACCCAGCCCCTAGAGCCTAGCACTATGGACTCGGACTTTAAACCTCTTGAACTGTAAGAGAATAAACTTCTCTGTCAAGCATCCCATTTGTGATATATTCTTGTCAGAATGGCACTAGGTAACCAGAACAACATTGTTGGACTTGCAAAATTCTATCATGTGATCTCCAGCGTTATTTCTATCACCAAGGCCATATTTTCCAACTACTGGTAACTATTCTTTGTTTCCAGCTTTTGCATTCTAGTTACCA
>NW_006922712.1:104580-108380 GCF_000298275.1 Orycteropus afer afer | reverse complement strand
TATGCATTGCATTTCATTATTGACAACTTCAGTTTTCCTAGATTCATACTTTGTACATTCCATGTTCGAGTTATCAATGGATGCTTACATATGTTTCTGCTCATTTTTAGTCATGACACATCAGCCAATGGAGGTCCTGAAAGCTTTACTCTATCCATATCATTAAGGTCATCTCTGCTCTCAGGAGTCAGCTCTTACCTAAATTTTGAGTGCCTTCTGACCTGATTGGCTCATCTTCTGGCACTATGTCAGACTGTGTTTCAGGGCTGTTCATGAAGTTTTCCAGTAATATATCAGACCATGTTTCACTGCTATTCATAAGATTTTCACTGGCTAATTCTTTGAGAAGTGGATGGCCTCTTCCTTCTTCCGAGTCTGTCTAAGCCCAAAAGCTACACTGAACCCTCTCCACCATGGGTAACCCTGCTGGAATTTTGAAACACAGTGGCATAGCCTCCAGCCACAGGATGACAAACTGACAGACAAGTTTGTCTCCTTAGTTGTTCCTAACCGCTCTGCACCTGCCTACCTTAGGCCCTGGCTTTAATATAGAGCCACATCCAAGGGAAAAGCAGCCTCCAAGCCCCAGGCCTACCTACCTCAGGTCCCTGCCTTAATATAGAGCTAGACCCAAGTGAAAAGAAGCCTCCAAGCTCCTGGCCTGCCTTCCTCAGTAGGGAAAGAAATTCTAGTAGTCTATGTTGGGAGCTCTGGTAGTGTAGTGCCTAAGGCACTTGACTGCTAACCAGAAGGCTGGTGGTTCAAACCCACCAGACACTCCTTGGAAAGAAGATGGGGCAATCTACTTCCTTAGTGATATTGCCTCGGAAAACCAAGGAGGGGTCACTATGAGTAGGGTCCGACTCGACAGCACATAACAACCACCACAACAACATGGTATATTCAGTATTCTTCTCCAACACCATAACTCAAATGCATCAGTTCTTTTTACCAAAAAAACCATACCCACTGCCATTGAGTTGATTCTGACTCATAGCGACCCCCATTGGGTTTCTGAAGCAGTAAATCTTTACCTAAGTAGATTTCCCCATCTTCCCTCCTCAGAGTGGCTGGTGGATTTCAACTGCTAATCTTCTAGTTAGCAGTCAAATGCCTTAGGCACTGCACCACCAGATCTTCTTTCAATTCTTCTTATGTCTTCCTTATTCATTGTCCAGCTTTCACGTGTATGAGATATCTAAAAATACTATGGCTTGGGTCAGGAGTTCCTTAGTCCTCAAGGTGACATCTTTGCTTTTGAACACTTGAAAGTAGTCTTTTTCATCAGATTTTCCCATTGTAATATGTCGTTTGATTTCTTGACTGCTGCTTCCATGGGTGTTGATTGTGTATCCAAGTACAAGGAAATCCTTGGCAACTTGTATCTTTTTTCCAATTATCATGACATTGCTTATTGGTCGAGTTGTGAGGATTTTTTTTTCTTTATGTTGAGGTGTGATCCATACTGAAGACTGTAGTCATTGATCTTCTTCAGTGAGTGTTATGTGTCCTCTTTACTTTCATCAAGCAAGGTTATATCATCTGCATATTTCAGTTTGTTAATGAATCTTCCTCCAATCCTGATGCCCTTTTCTTCATATTCTCTGGTTTCTCATATTATTTGCTCAGCATACAGATTGAATAAGTATGGTGAAAATATACAACCCTAATTCACACGTTTCCTGATTTCAAACCATGCAATAACCCCTTGTTCTGTTTCAATGAGTGCCCCTTGGTCTTGTACAGGTTTTTTAAGAGCACAATTAAGTGTTCTGGAATTCCCATTCTTTGTAATGTTATCCATAGTTTTATGATCCACACAATCAAATGCCTTTACATAGTCAATAAAACAGACCAAGTCCATCTGACATCAGCAATGATATCCTTTGTTTCCTATCTTCTTCTGATTGGACTTGAATTTCTGACAATTCCCTGTCAATGTACTGCTGCAACCATTTTTGAATAATTAGCATTATTTTACTTGAGTATGATTTTAATGATATTGTTTGATAATTTCCCCATGCCGTTGGATTGCCTTTCTTTGGAAGGGGCACAGATATCCATGACTTTCAGTCAGTTGGCCAGATAGCTGTCTTCCAAATTTCTTGGTATATTTGAGTAAGAGCTTCATTTGTTGAAACATTTCATTTAGTATTCTGTCAATTTCTGAAGCTTTGCTTTTCAATAATTCTTTCAGGGAAGTTTGGACTTCTTCCTTCAGTACTGTCAGTTTTTTTTTTTTTTTTTTTAATCATGATCACTTGGATTGATATAATCAAGTAAATTCTTACACACTTGTAAAATGAAAAGGAATTCCAGTGATATTGTGGTTAAACCATTTAGCTGCTGACCAAAAAGCTGACTGTTCAAACCCACAGCTGCTTTGCAGGAAAAACGTGAGGCAGTCTGCTTCTATAAAGATTTACAGCCTCCAAGACTATAAAATCCACAACCCCATGGGGCCATGGTATTCTGCCCTATAGGATCATTATGAATCAGAATCAACTGGATGTTGTTGTTGTTGTTATTTGCTGTCAAGTCAGACCCAACTCATAGTGACCCCTCCTTGGGTTTCCAAGGCAGTATCACTACGGAAGTAGATTGCCCCATCTTCCTTCTGAGGAGTGGCTGGTGGGTTTGAACCACCAGCCTTCTGGTTAGCAGTCAAGTGCCTTAGGCACTATGCTACCAGAGCTCCCAATCAACTGGATAGCAGTGAATAAATAATAAAAAGAAACAAGAACATGCAGTCTGACATGGGTGATTTATTTCAGTGATTCCGTCTTTCAATTGGCATGGAGACTCCATAATCATGAGAATAGGGAGGAAGCTTTGTCCTGTTTTCCTCGCCACCAAACACACATGCACACATACAGTCACAGCCTGGAGGACAATGCTTCAAATCCACATCCTCAGCACCATGTTTAGGAATAGTGTCTTGTTAGACATTAGAATTTTGGAAGGCTAGGGTTTTTTACACTGGACATGTGAGGTGACAGTTTTCCTGTGCCTAAAATTGAGTAGCCTCAACAATTGCTGTGGGTTACAAATAATATAGATAACATTGAGAAGAATGGGGAAGCCAGACTTGATTGTATTCATGAGGAACCTGTACATAGATCAGGAGGCTGTCATTTGAACAGAACAAGGGAATAGTGCGTGGTTCAAAATCAAGAAGGGAGTGTGTCAAGGTTGTATCCTTTCACCATACTTATTCAAATTGTATGCTAAGCAAATAATCTGAGAAGCTGGATTATATGAAGAAGAATGTGGCATCAGGATTGGAGGAAGACTCATGAACAACCTGTGATACGCAGATGACACTACTTTGCTTGATGAAAGTGGGGATGACTTGAAGCACTTACTGATGAAGATTAAAGACTTCAGTTGGCAGTATGGATTATATCTCAACATAAAGAAAATGAAAATCCTCACAACTGGACCAATAAGCTGTTGTTGTTGTTGTTAGGTCAGGTCGTCTTCGACTCATAGCGACGCTTTGCACAGCAGAACGAAACACTGCCTGGTCCCATGCCAGCTCCACGATCCTTGCTATACTTGAGCCCATCGCCACAGCCACTGTGTCAATCCATCTCATTGAGGGCCCTCCTCTCCTTTGTTGACTGTCCACGTTACCAAGCATGACATCCTTCTCCAGGGAATGGTTCCTTCTGACAACATGACCAAAGTAGGTGAGATGAAGTCTGGCCATTGTCACCTCCAAGGAGCATTGCAGCTGCACTTCCTTTGGGACAGATCTGTTAGGTCTTTTAGCAGCCCATGGTACTTTCAGCATTCTT
>NW_006922712.1:98926-104188 GCF_000298275.1 Orycteropus afer afer | reverse complement strand
CCATACTGCAGACTGTATTCTTGAATCTGCATGAGTAAGTGCTTCAAGTCATCCTCACTTTCAGCAATTAACCTGTGACAAGCATATCACAGGTTGTTAATAATTCTTCCTCCAATCTTGATGCCACATTTTTCTTCATGTAGTCCAGCTTTTCAGATTATTTGCTCAGCACATAGATTGAATAAGTAAGGTGGAATGACACAACCCTGACACACTCCCTTCTTGACTCTAAACCATGCAGTGTCCCCTTGTTCTTTTTGAACGACAGCCTCCAATAAGCAGCATCACGATAAATGGAGAAAAGATTGAAGTTAAAGATTTCATATTACTTGGTTCTACAATCACCACCAATGGAAGCAGAAGTTGAGACATCAGACAACATATAGCATTGGGGAAATCTGCTGCAAAAGACCTCTTTAAAGTGCTGAAGAACAAAGATGTCTCTTGAAGACTAAGGTGCACCTAACCCAAGCCATGGTATTTTCAATCACCTCTTATGCATGTGAGAGATGGACAATGAATAAGGAAGATGAAAGAAGAATTGATGCTTTTGAGTTCTGGTGTTGGGGAAGAATGCTAAGAGTACGATGGGTTGTTAAATGGACTAACAAATCTGTCTTTGAAGAAGTGCAGCCAGAGTCCTCCTTAGAAATGAGAATGGCCAGACTTCGTCTCACCTCTTTGGTCATGTTGTTAGAGGGAACCATTCCCTGGAGAAGGATATCATGCTTGGTAAAGTGGAGGGTCAACAAAGAAGGGGAAGGCCCTCAATGAGATGGATTGACACAGTGGCTTCACCGATGGACTCAGGTATAGCAAGGATCATGAAGGTGGCACAGGACCAGGCAGTGTTTTGTTCTGCTATGTGTAGGATTGCTATGAGCCGGCAATCACATGACAGCACCTAACAACAACAAATAATAATAATAATAAGGCTATTTCAGCAGGAATTAATCTATTGAAATAACTAACCATGACATGTATACCAAAGAATGTGGGCTTTTGAATTTTGTCTCCTTTTATATTAACCACATCATTCTACCCCTCTATTTTATATAATAAAATTGATGTAGCAATGATTTAGCAATTTCAAATGAAATCTGTGAGATTATTTACCTGTCATCTCTTTGCTTTCTTAGGAAGTGTCATTAAGCAGGAGAATCAAAGGATTGTTAACTACTACATTCCCAGCAAGGACAATAGCTGGGCAAAGGTGACTGTAGAAACCGTGTCCTTCTAACATTACATGTTAGGAGAGCACTAATAATATTTAAGATTCAAGTGTATGGGATGGGAGCCCGGCACTGTGGGAGGAGCAGAGTCTTTAGGGTACTTTTCAAAGGCGCTGGAAGAGTTTAATTACTTGAAACTTCTGACCATAAAGTCCATTATTATTCCATGTCAGTTAAGAAAATGGTAAGAAAGCTGCCTTCTCTATTTTCTCAATTATCTATTCTTTCTACTTCTCACTTCCCCTTCTGTGCCTTTTGTTCTCTAATACATATTTGGTAGGAATTGGAGGAACGTGATGGGGGAGGTTCATCTGGGTTGGAGTTTGTGAGGGGATTGCAATGGTAACTACAGCTGTTGTTGTTGTTAAAGGTGTTTGGTATTTTGGAGGAAGCAAAAGAGCAATTCCATTTAGAAGACTATTCCATTAGCCAGATAACACTGGAACAAGTCTTCCTGGCCTTTGCTCACACAGATAAAATGGAAGATGAATCTGAAGAAAATATACCATGAGATTGAGTTACAATCAGTGTCTTTCTTGGACTGCTCCCTACTACATCTGGATACACAGAGGGACATTTTTTTTTTTTTTTTTGCATGTATATCTTGGTGTATATACACTGATATAATAAAGATTCTACCAAAGAAGAATTTTTGTCTCCTTCTTTATAGATTTAGGTTAGTGGCCTTTGTATCTGCATTGCAAATCTAAGGACATTTGGTGAAATTCTTGTTTTCTCTCCAAGAAATAAGGAAGAGAAGCGTTTATTAACAAGAAACTACTCTCCAGTATTCTGAATGTTTGAACAGAACTATCCAGAAATAATGGTGCTGGGCAGCATAGTGCCTAAGGCACTTGACTGCTAACCAGAAGGCTGGTGGTTGTAACCCACCAGCCACTCCTTGGAAGAAAGGTTGGGCAATCTACTTCCACAGTGGTACTGCCTTGGAAACCAAAGGAGGGGTCGCTATGAGTCAGATCTGACTTGATGGCAGTGAGTTTGGTTTTTGGTCAGATGGACTGCCTGATGAGCAAGAATTTTATGTTAAGACCTAGAGCAAACCCTCTATCTAATAGACACACAATTTTACACTAAAAAGAGTCTAATAAACGTCTATATTTGAGTGATGAGTGGGTTAATCATGAAATCAAGTGGGTTACAATCAAACCATGATTTTACATTTGTAAGAGAATCTTTGCACCAATGTACCAAATGTGAGTAATCAACATGGTGTCACTGAGGAAGAGGAAGACATAGAGAGGTACATGAGAGGTGCAGACAACAAATATGAACTTTTTTGCACATACAGTACTGTGTTGTCAGTGAAGGCAAACATGGGTATATCGGTGGATAGATGGGTGGACAGGCTGAACTATTAGGTATGTCTATGTAGGGGGAAGTGTACCCAAGACCATGTATAGGGTTGGCAGACAATGGTTCTACAAGTGTATTTGTATGTTCTGTAAGAATTTCCCAGGTGTATAGTAGAGCTGACAAGGAACAAGGTTGTAGTCACTTCTTGGTCACAGCCAGCTAACCAGAGGGAGCGAGTAGTTGAACCTGTGGGTACAGGACCATAGTTGCAGGGAACATCAAGCTCAATTGGTATAACATACTACACAAAACATTGTTCTACCTCTTTGGTGAGTAGCAACTGGGATCTTAAAAGCTTGCAAGCAGCCATTTAGATGCAATGATGGGTCTCTCCTCATCGAGCAAAGAAGAATGAAGAAAACCAAAGATTTGTGGAAACAATTAGTCCTAGCGACTGGTACAAAATGTGATATGCAGTCTATATGACTGTGAGACTAGAAGAACTAGTTGGTGCTTGGCTACCACTGTCAACCACTCAGAGGGGGATCTTTGTAGGAGATCCTGGATAAAGAGGGAGAACAATGTGCAACAAAACTCAAAATCATTTGGAAAAAAAAAAGGAGGGGGGGACCAGGTTTGCTGGTCTGATAGAGCCTAGTGGAACCACTGAGACTATGGCCTCTAGCTGCCCTTCATGTCTGGAATTGAACCCACACCTGTGGCTTCCAGCCAAACAAAAGACAGACATAAGAGTTGAACATTTACCCTAGGTAGATACACTCCTTGGAGAGAATAATCATGGGAGAAAGAAGGGCTGCTTATGCACAGGGAGACAGCTCAGGGGGCAGGAGTGCATGGAGAGATGCATACAGGGAAGAGGTAACTATCGGGAGGAAGTGGGAGGGGAGCTGTTGCATTGGGATAAATTGTAGTCAATGTCATGAGACAAAGTGTATGTGAACTGCTGTAAGGAAAGTGAATTTGCTTTGTAAACTTTCACCCAAATCACAATTTGAAAAGAGAGAGAAAGAGAGAGAGAGAATCTTTGCACCAAGAATATTTAGAGTCTAAGGACAGAAAGCAAAAAAGGAATTTCTTTTTAAAACATTGTGTTTTCCTTTCTTTTCTCACTCCTGCTCTAATTTAGAAAGGATCAAGGAGAAATTAAGCATAGAGGGACAGAGATAAAGAGCTTTTCTTCTTGTTCTTGTCTGGGTAGAGAACCAAAAAGCCAAACCAAACCCACTACCATCAAATTGATTTAAGACTCATAGTGACCCCTATTGGGTTTCCAAGGCTGTAAATCTTTTGGGACATCTTTCTCCCTTGGAGCAGCTGGTGGGTTTGAACTGCCAGTCTCCTGGTTAGCAGTCAAAAGCCTGAGGCAATGCACCACCGGAGATTATTCTGGCCAGATGGAGTCCCTCACAGGTGTCATGAAAAACCTAAGCACAGATCCAGGATTCATGGACAGATAAGCAGATAAATAGGGATGATCCTGAAGAATTGCAAGATGGAAGAGGGACCATGAAGCTCCTCTCTTTTGTGGTAGTTCTTTCAAGCTTTTTACATTCTTAATTGCATATTGTTAGTTATAAATGGATGTTCAGAAGTTTTTCTATATTTTTTTATCTTTTATTTTTCAAATTTCCCTGTGCCCTTCTTGGGAGCTCTGGTGGCGTAGTGCCTAACACATTTGACTGCTAACCAGAAGGCTGTTAGTTCAGATCCACCAGCCACTCCTTGGAAGGAAGATTGGGCAATCTACTTCCATTGTGATACCACCTTGGAAACCCAAGGAGGGGTTGCTATGAGTCGGATCCAATTAGATGGCAGTGAGTTGTTTTCTTTTTCTTTTTTTTTTTTGGTGCCCTTCTTATCTATGCATTCCTGTCTGTCCAGCTTTCCCTCTATGTGAATGCTACCCCTCTGATGTCTCATGGTTGATTGATCTAAAGGGTACGTCTCCCTATGATAGGTGGTGCATCGCCCTGGGGTAGGTGTTCTGCATGTAGATCTTTCTGCTGTTGGGCTGAGAGTCAATCCATGGAAGTGAGTCCATTTCTAAGGCCTGAAGGATAACCTGGGGCCATAGTCTTGGGGGTTCCACCAATCTCTATCTTTCCAGTAATTCTGGTCATTTTTGTGTTTTTGAATTTTCCACATATTTCCTTCCACTCTCACCAGGACCTCTAATTTTGATCCCTTGGCATTGGCAGCCAGGCACCATCTAGTTCTTCTGGTCTCAGGGTCATGAAGGCTGAGGTCCTCATGGTCCATCATACCTTGGAATAATTGTTTCCAAATGATTTTGATTTTCTTCACTCTTCTTTGCTCCAGGCGAGAGGAAACCAATAATTGCATCTTAGATGGCCACGTGAAAGCTTTTAAGACCCCAGTCATTACTCACCAAAGTAGGTTGTAAACCAAGATCTTGTGCCAATTGATCATGATGTCCCACAAGACTATGGTCCCAAGCCTGCAGGCTGGAGATTCTCTCAAGTTGTTTGGTTGTCTCTAGGAAGCTACTCAAAAACAGAGAAGTGCATTTATAAAGGTCTAGTGGGCTGAGTAAACCCAGCCTTACTCCTGTGGATAAGGTAAAGCTTTTGAGACCTCCACTTGCTGATGTGGCACCACTCAAATTGAAGAGAAACAGCTGCAGACATCCATTAATCATCAGAACATGGAATGTATGAAGTATGAATCTAGGAAA
>NW_006922712.1:94778-96166 GCF_000298275.1 Orycteropus afer afer | reverse complement strand
GGGTCGCTATAAGTCAGGTCTGACTCCGTGGCACACAACAACAACAAGTGGACTTCATTAAGGAGTTCTGGTGGTGCAGTGGTTAAAGCATTCAGCTGCTAACCAAAAGTTTGTCAGTTTGAATCCACCAGCCACTCTTCAGGAGAAAGATGAGGCAAATCTGCTTCTGTAAAGATTAATAGCCCTGGAAACCCTATGGGGCAGTTTCAGCCTGTCCTGTAGAATCGCTGAGTCAGAATCCACTCTGTTGCACTGGGTTTTTTGCTTTAGTTGTATTCATTAATGACCCAGTTCAAAATTACTTTACCATGGTGGTCTCCTTCACTGCCCTTTCCTATTGTCCATGCCATCTCTTCATCTCCTAGTAAGAAACAAACAAACAAACAATCATGTGTCACGTCCTCTATTAAGCCCGTTACTTGAATTACATACACAACCTTCTGAGAGATGGGTAGTGCTGTATTACTCTTACTGTACATTGGAGGCTCAGAAGGGTTAAGGAATTTGCCCCAGATCACCTAGCAAGTGCAGGTTTATCAGAATGTGTCCCAGGGAGGAAACAGAAACCACACAGCAGTTTGAAAAGGGGAAGTTTAACGAAGTATTAACTATAGCAGGGGATTGTGTATATAGAGGTAAAGATAACTCTAAAGAACAACCTTTGCCTCAGAGAAAATACCCACGGGAGAAACAAGCTTGGAAGGAGCCCCTCCCTAAGGCTAGGATGAGACCTGTTTGGAGGTAGAGGTGGCACACATCATGGTGGAGAAGGAAGGTGGTGTTGGGGCAGTGCTCTTAACAGTTGCTGAGCAAGCAGGAAACACCCCTTCAGGGTGCAGCTGTCAGACTGACTCACTGGGAATCCGCACTTAGTGGGCGGATTGCCCCCACATCTGCTGCTGGCAGCCCAAGGTGGAAGTAAGAGAAAACACCTTTACCAGGAAGAGAAGCCTCCCGTCCTGCAGTGTTTTTTCAGCGCCATCACCTGACAAAGTTTAACCTCTTGTCAGCAGCAAAGGAGATCAATTAATTTAGAACCTGCTATTCTAACCCAGTGGCTCCCCTGGACGTGGGTATTGGGGTGGGAAGTGCGGGAGGAGCAAGCTGTGAGGGATTCCGGGAGCAAGAGAAAGGTTTGGAGGTGGGGGTCAAACGAGTGGATGGCGGGTCGGGGCAGAGGAGGTGAAGTGGGTGGAGAGGGGGTTCCTACCCGCTCGCTGAAGGGTAATAGGCGACCAAGTTGAGCATCGAGGGGCGGAGGATTGGCCGCTGCGGCGGCACGCGCTGGGAAAATGGACGCGTGGTTGGTGCGCGGTGCACAAGGTCCGCCTCAGAAAGGTCACTTTTCCCGTTATCCCCAACAGACTCTGGAGAGGGCCTTTGCCTGC
>NW_006922712.1:92845-93413 GCF_000298275.1 Orycteropus afer afer | reverse complement strand
ATCTTCCTTCCGGGGAGTGGCTGGTGGGTTTGAACCGCCAGCCTTCTGGTTAGCAGTCAAGTGCCTTAGCCACTATGCTACCAGAGCTCCCAAGGTAAAGTAGTCTAGTGGATATAAACGGCATAAATCAAAACCAACCCCAGTGCTGTGGAGTCGATTCAGACTCAATGTCATATTAATTTTCAATAATTCCATTTAATTATTATTTTGAGATCACAGTTTAGCAGGTTGACGTACATCCCACCATCTCTCTAGGGTGTATCCAAGTACTTGAGGACAGGGGTGGGATTATTTAGGACCAGGATGTTGGTGAGTATTGCCTAAGGCATGTGACTGCTATGTAGAAGACTGGAGGTTCAAACCCACCAGCCACTCCTCAGAAGGAAGTTTGGGCAATCTACTTCTGTAGTGATACTGCCTTGGAAACCCAAGGAGGGGTCACTATGAGTCAAAATTGACTCTGCTGCAGTGAGTTTTTTTTTTTTTTTTTTTATCTTGAGAGTGGGGTGGTTTCCTGGCCAGACTCTTCAGGGGTCAGACCCTTCTGCTCTAAAACTGAAAAAACAAA
>NW_006922712.1:55581-57131 GCF_000298275.1 Orycteropus afer afer | reverse complement strand
GTGTTAATTGGATTCCCTTTTCTTTGTTGAAGAGGGTCTGTGTAGTCTTTCTGCCTTTTCCGCCATCTTACCCTGGAGAGCTTTTTCATAATATAAATAAAGGTCATGGTACACCTTATGCAAATAAGGTGTGTGGAACCCTCACGTGGGGATTGGTCAGTTTTGTCATTCTGCTAGGCTTAAAACGATCCCTCCAGAAGCAGAAGGAAGGATCTCACTGCCATCCAGAAAGAAGAAGCAGGAGTGGAGCACATCCTTGGACTGAAAATCCCTCAGCTGAGATGGCAGAGAAATGACAGAGAGATAGCAGCAGCAGCAGCAGCAGAAGAAGAACTGAGAGACTTGTATGAGACAGAGCAGTGGGTTTGTCAGACCATGGAGTGAGAAAGCTGGGTGCCTTTTGGCAGGAGGCTTGCTGGTGAAGTGGAATGCACCTATCAGCAGAGTTAAAAGAGCTTTGCAACACTTGGCAGAGGCATGGTTGAGAGGCCAAGGGCTAAAGAGGCCTGGAGGGCATGGCCAAGAGAGGCTGTTTTTATTGAAGGATTGCATCCTGAACATTCCTGAATCTGAATTGTAACCTGTTACTTCCCTAATAAACCTTATAATCATAATAAACCTTATAACTCATTGTGTGTGAGTTCTCTGTGGCCATGGCAGTTAATTATCTAACCCAGCAGAGAAGTAGAGAGTGCCATGGAAGGGAAGGTTGGTGTCAGAATTGGTAAAAAGGATGGAGAGTAGTGTCATGTCTGACTTCTGCCTGATAAGAATCAGCCTTGGGTGATTCTGTCTCCCTCTAGTGAAGTTAGAGGAGTTCAGAGGATGAAGCCTCCATGTCCTTTTTGCAGTTAGAAATTAATGATTTTTAAAAAATGTGTTCATTAAATTGATTAAGAAGAGAGACACTTTTAACTTTATAACTTATAACTTTTGTAATGGTGCATTAACCTCCCAAGTACAATACTGTAAAACATCCTCATAACCCAAACAAAACCGAAACCCACTTCTGTCAAGTTGATTCTGTCTTGTAGTGACTCTACAGTCAGAGCATAACTGCCCCTTAGGTTTTCCAAGGCTGTCATCTTTACGACGGAGACTGCCACATCTTTCTCCCATAGAGTGGCTGGTGGGTTTAAACTACCAACCTTTCTGCAAGCAGCTGAGCACTTAACCAGTGCACCTCATAATTAGATATTAATCCTAGTGTGGTACAATGAATTACTTAACATGGCTTTTCTAGCCATGTGCCTTATGACTCCCACCAGAGGCCTGGGTGGGACTATGCAAAGATGAGGTGCTTGTAGCCCACCAAGGGGATTGCTAATAATGTAGTTTATTAATAAGGTAAATAAGATACACAGCACCCTTGTGGGGGTGGGACCATGGAAATAAGGTATATGGAACCCTAAGGTGGGGATTGGTCGGTTTTGTCATGTGGTTCCACTACGTTTGACATGAGCCATCCCAGAGGTGGAAAGGAGGGTATCACTACCATCGAGAAAGAAGACCCAGGAGTGGGACATGTTTTTTGGACCCAAGATCCCTGT
>NW_006922712.1:48827-55116 GCF_000298275.1 Orycteropus afer afer | reverse complement strand
TGGGTTTCCAAGGCAGTATCACTACGGAAGTAGGATTGCCCAACCTTCCTTCTGAGGAGTGGCTGGTAGGTTTGAACCACCAGCCTTCTGGTGAGCAGTCAAGTGCCTTAGGCACTATGCTACCAGAGCTCCTAATAAACTCCATACTCATGAGTATTGTCTGTGAATTCTGTGTGCCCATTGTAATGGGCAATACTGAACCCAGAAGAGAAATAGAGAGTGCCATGGGAGGAATAGTTGAGGTCAGAATTGGTAAAATAGTTGGAGGGTGGCAGCATGTCTGCTTTTAATTATCACCAAGTTTACCTAACTTGAGAAGGTATATAGGACAAGAAGCATGATGTGTGCAGCATCAGCATTGTCATGTGAGCCTTGCAACAGCACAGGTGCCACTTGAGGCATATTCAGTTCAAGAGGTGATGTTGACATGGGTATGGACCCCTAAGTCCAGTGAAACTACTACTTTTGTTTGCTAAAATTTGTATATAGTCCTAGTGCCAGTCTTTATACTCTAAATGTAATTTCTATGAAAATCATAGATGTTACAGTAAGTACTGCTGACAACCAGTTTCAGGAACTTCTCAGATTTCATACTTTTAACTCAATACATAATGTCTTGGTTATCTAATGCTGCTATAACAGAAGTACTACAGGTGTATGGCTTTAACAAACCGAAATTTGTTTTCTCACAGTTCAGGAGGATGGAAGTCCAAATTCAGTGCTCTAGGGCTCCTTTCAACATCTGTGGGCCTAGCGTTCCTTGGATATCTCCATGTGTCTTTGCACCAGATCTCCTGGATCTAAGAGGTTCTCAGCAGGGACCTGAGGTCCAAGGACATGCTCTATTCTGAGCTTTTCTTTCTCAGTAGGAGGGAGGTCCCTTTTCTCTCTGTTTACTTTTCTCTCCTGTTATCTCTTGTAAGATAAAAGGTATGACTTAAGCAAGCTTGTGACTTGAGTAAGGGTGGGGCTTAAGTAAAGGTTTGATGTGAGTCACAGCCTCTTGTAAGACAGTGACTCAGGATACACTCCACAAACTGTAGGACAACCACTCAATACTAAGAATCATGGCCTAACCAAGTTGACATAAAATGCTGCAAGAAAGTAAACTCAGGATTATTTTACTAGGCATCTTTAGGTGGGAAAATGGGGCTTAGGCTTGCAATTAACCCTTTCCCACAATAATAAATATGTAGTTTTATATCAGAATTTCTCATCAGTAACACTGCCTAATATCACATATTTCTCCAATATCACATTTGTATCACAAAATAATTAATAGCATTGTGGTCTAGTATCTGTTTTCCGTTTTTTCAAAACTAATTGGTTTATCCTTCTCCCCACCCCTAGCCCCAGTTTGAGATATATTACTGTGCCCAGATTTGTGCTTAAATTCTGTACATCTCCCCTGACCATGAATTGCTGCTGTTAGCAACAAGCCCAGAATAATTCTTGTCCATATATGTTCCCTGAGTTTCCTTGAAGCTGGCCAGAGACTGAAAAAGAGCATTTGCAGTTGCATGTAAGCTGGCTATATGAAGTCACATCTGAAGTTGGGAGATGTGTCTAATTCATCTGATGATCAAAGTTACGTGTTGCTTGTATTGATCTTGCGGAAATGTTATGGTACTGACCAAGGTCAACTTTGAGGTTTGGGCACAGAATTGAGTGGAGGAAACAAGATCCTCTCTTTTAGTGACTGCTTAAGTAAATGTCTTGCAGCTATAATGCATGGTCACCTCCTAGGCCCAGGAGCACCAGATTCTGGGTCATTTCCGGAATCCTTGACCTCATCCTTCCTTTCTTCCTTTGAGCCAGGCTGTTTCTTTGTTTTATGACAACTACAGGAATGACTAATTTTAAAAATGTAAATGTAATACAAGTGCTCAACCACCACATTAACCTGAGTGTAGATATTTTAGAGAATCTTAAGAGAGACACAAGAATCTCCCCTAAGATGATGAGTGTTTTATACTCCACATTTGTGGAAAAGGGCCTGACTAGGGTGGGGGCTAATTCTTCAGAGTTGGGTATTGTGTTAGCAGCCCAGTGCTTAGTCATTGCACCTCCAGGACTACATACATTGTTTTAGGAGTGTACAAATAACATTACTATCTTTTTAACTTCAATTAGATTAAATTTAATTTAGACTAAATTTGTTGATGGATCACTTTAAATATTAAAACTGCAAAGAGGTTTTATTCCCCAACTCTTACTGTTTTTAATTCAGACATTCTCATGTTACAAGACGCTGAATAGATTGTACAGATCAATTTTGTTCTTATTGCCCTTTAAGATGCACATTTCAAAAGCACCTTGAAGCATCCCTCATCCCTTAGCTTACTTTAATATGCAGTTATTATAATAATTATTAAACTTGTGGTAAAACTTTTAAAACTCCTAAAATTGTTGAAGGAGCTCTGGTGGTGTAGTGCATAAGACATTTGGCTGCTAACCAGAAGGTCAGTGGTTGAAACCCATCAACAGCTCGGGGGGAGGAAGGTGAGGCAATCTACTTCTGTAAAGATTTACAGCCTTGGAAACTCTTTGGGGGTTGCTGTGAGTTGGAATTGACTCGATAGCAGGGGGTGGGTTTGAAAATTTTTGTGCACTCCAAATATCCATTAGGTAGTTTGTTATTTGATTAACAATGTTTTGAAATTTATATTATTTTGTTAACTTTTCATCCAAGTAAAGTGGTATAGGAAGGGCTATCAGATGTTTTTCCTTTGTGTGGCCAACTCACATATATTTTATTTCTCTACAGTTAAAGGCTTTGATACAGAAGAAGAATTTGAGGATTACATTACATCTGAGAGGAACTCTAAAAAAATGCTGGCTGCCATTGTTTTTGACCACGATTTCAAAAATAGATATGATCCTCTGCCGCTTCAGGTGAGAAAGTTTTATGTAGAAACCTCATAGTCTTACTTCCAGTTACAGGGATTTAATGAAGTAGACATGTCATTATCCTGTTTTATATGTGGGATTCCTGTAGCTTGTCCAAGAGCATACTTGTATGTGGCAGGGCAAGAGTTTGAATCCAGATAACGATGAACTTCAGTGTCTGTGCAGTTCAGCCAATGCCAATGAAGAGAAGATTGTAGTCACTACATACCAGGCTTTATATTTATAAATTGAATTCTAAGAAACAGTGACAGCTAGAATATTTTTGCTACTCTATCTGATATGACATTAGGGAGCTCTGGTAGCAAAGTGCCTAAGGCACTTGACTGCTAACCAGAAGGCTGGTGGTTCAAACCCACCAGCCACTCCTCGGAAGGAAGGTTGGGTAATCCTACTTCCATAGTGATACTGCCTCGGAAACCCGAGGGGTCGCTATGAGTCTGGGCTGACTCGACGGTAAATAACAACAACAAATCTGATATGACAGCTGCCTCCTGTCCTGCCAATGATGGTGAAGTATATACACATTTCCAAGGTCAAAGAACCTGATATGATAAAACAGATGAATCTTCACGATCTATAAATATAGCCAAATTCTGCATTTAGGTTGTCAATGGTTGGCAAAAATAAGGAATTCATTCATATACATGGTGTCAGTGGAAGGAAAAAAGTAAAAGGTAAGGAATCTAGTGGTAGGACTGTACATATCTATTCATCTGTCCAATATTCTCTGTGCAACTTCCCTCAAGACAACTTCCCTGTCTCAGTGCTAATGTAAGCTGGACAATATGCAAAGAGCCAGGTCAAAATGTTCTGAGTGTGGTTTTGAATTTCATTCTCTTCTGCCTTATATAATCCCCATTACCTGCCCCTTTCACTTGACATATCCTTTTAGACCCTGCTACTGTGATTTCCTGAATAGTCTCTTGAGCCTACCCATTCCTTTCTTCCCTCATACTCCCCATAACATGCTATCTATACAAAGCTTTATCACTGAATTTGCTATATTATTAAAGCTAGTTATTTCCTCAACCGAAATTTGAGCTCCTTGAGTAACAAGGTCTTAAGTATGTAGTAAGTGCCTTAATGTTTTGTCTTTACACCTGGATATTGATTATTTACCCAGACACTATGGCATTGGCCTGTTCTTCCTTGTCCTAGGGATTTCTCTAGTCTGACCCTTTTGACTTTTGGCAACTCTTGGTCTATTATTTGTTGACTTATGAAGTTATTTAGGCCAAGAGTGACCTACTTTGAAATTTACTTGACTTTCTAGAATTGGTAATTTCTTTTAATAATTAAAATATGCAGCCCTCAACATTTGTAGTTTATTGCATTTCTCCTCTGTTCTCATGTACATTCTTTCTTACAGTCATGTTTAGGAGAAGAGATTTTTGTTCTAGAACACTTGGATGACATAATAAATAGAGAAATTAATAATACCCTTTGGTATATTTCATTTCAGTTGCATACCAACCATCTGTTTAGGAAAAAAATTTATTCATAGTGATATATAAAGTACTGCCATGTTTGCTCACTGCTGACCCACAATGTACATCCAGGTGTTGTTAGTACTTAAAAATTCCATGTACTTGAGGGAGGACAGATTTAAGGAATGTAGACATAGCTGACATGTGGTTGGAGCATGTGAGCTTGTGATGTCACTTCCTGATGTCCAGGATCCACTCTGCACTCATTTGGCTGCCTCCAAAGTCACATATTCCCATTTGCACGTTAGCTTCACTTTGTGTCTCAGTTTTGATTAATTTATTTGTTTGATTTTTATTTCTAGATATTGTTTGTTTCCTATTTTTCTTTCTAGGTAAAATATTATCTGCGTTTAAGTAGTTTCGACAGGATGAAGTTGATAGGGGGGCCTTATTTTCAGGTCAAGAGCTGGAAAACAGCTTTTCTCTTTCCATCTCTTTCTTCTGTAAGACCCAGAAACATGTATGATTCTACTGGGGGAGATCCTGGTAAGCAAATCCTTAAACACATGTATTTTAATATCCCAGTTTTACAGTAAGAGGCATCACGTATTGATACTTATATTTCCTCACCTTGTGATGAAAGCTGTTTGTTTTTAACTACTATGATGATGATTGTTTTCATTTAAAGTTTCAGTGTCAAAAATCCATACAAAAAATTCTATGTATTTGAACACTGTATTTATGCCATTTTTAATGTTTCCTGATCATTATCACTGTATATCATCATATTTTTATATAGATTTACTTTTGAAATTTTGACTCTAATGACTCAATGTACTAATTTAAAGGTACTGACACAGCCTGATTAATTATCGTTATTTGTGATTCTGTTAGGTCAATGAATGTTTTTTAATATAACTATAAACCAAAACCCAAACCCAAACCCACTGCCATCGAGTTGATTCTGACTCAGTGACCCCCATTGGGTTTCCAAGGTAGTAAATCTTTACGGAAGTAGATTGCCTTGGTCTTCCTTCCATGGAGTAGCTGGTGGGTTTGAACTGCCAACTTTCTGGTTAGTAGGTAAATGCCTTAGGCACTGCCACCAGAACTCCTTAATGTAACTATAGGAAATAGTTGCATTATATTTTAAATTAAAATATATAAAACACCATTTGAAAAATCTTTAATGTGAGGCCTTGTTTTTTTACCAACAGCATGCAAATAACATAGAGGAAATTACTCAACAGCAACAATAACAATAAAAAGCAATTTAGCATAATTCTTAAAGATTTAAAAAAACTTACATCTTCAAATGAAGTAACTAACAAAATCATGAGATATAACTTGGCAGACCGCTGTATAGTCATTAAAATAATCATCATGAAATCTTCTGAGAAAGCAAAGTGTAGAACCCTATTATGAAATTATTACTGCATAAACTACATATTTATCAGCACAAAACTGGAATAGATGTCCAAATATGAAAATAGTTGCTATGTTAGGTTGGCAAGCTTATGTCATGTGTTATATTTTGAGCATTTTTCTGGTCATAAAATTTAAAAAGGGATTTGCTGTCTTTTCCAATTTATGTTGCTGCATGGTGAACTTAGTCTAGGGGCCATTGGTGAATAAAATTAGAAAGCTATAATTTACCAGTGGTATGAGGTTATAGAAACCCATATGCACTACTAAAGGGATGGGGCATACATTGATGTGGCCAGTTTGGCATGGTAGTCAAATTAAGACTGTACTTCTAAGTAAAGATCCTAAAGAAACTTTTTGTGGATTCATAAGAATGCTTAAAGCAATGTTTCTGATAGCAAGGAGATAATCAGGGCAACTTATTAGAAAGACTGTATTAGGTTATACATGTTGTTGTTGTTAATGTGCCATTGAGTTGGACCCCACTCATAGCGACCCCTCCTTGGGTTTCCGAGGCAGTATCACTA
>NW_006922712.1:44724-48001 GCF_000298275.1 Orycteropus afer afer | reverse complement strand
AGGAGTGGCTGGTGGGTTTGAACCGCCAGCCGTCTGGTTAGCAGGCAAGTGTCTTAGCCACTATGCTACCAGAGCTCCCATATTTAGGCAAAAGGGAATATACCCATGACCATATAGAAGTTTGGCACATGACATTTCTACATACATATTTGTATGTGTTATAAGAATGTCCATATATATAATAAGGAGGCGAGGTTATAGTAACTTCTTAGTCACAGCCAAACATCCTGAGGGAGTGAGTTATTGGGCCTGTGGGCTCAGGACCTTGGTTGCAGGAGAAATGAACCTCAATTGACATAACAAACTACACAAAAACAATGTTGTACATACTACTTTGGTGAGCAGTGACTGGGGTCTTAAAGGCTTGCAAGTGGCCATCTAAGATGCAATAATTGGTCTCTCCACTTCTGGGGCAAAGAAGAATGAAGAAAACTAAAGATGCATGGAAACAGTCCAAGGGACTAGTACACCATTTGATCCTCAGCCTACATGATCCTGAGACCAAGAAGAATTAGATGGTGCTGGGCTACCACTGTCAAACACTCGGAAAGGGATAAGTATAGGAGGTCCTGGATAGAGCAGGAGAAAAATGTGGAACAAAACTCAAAATCATAAGAGAGCCAAGGCTTGTGGTGTGATAAGAGATTGGTGAAACCTCTGAGACTATGGCCCCCAGTCACCCTACAGGCCTGGAATTGAACTCATTCCTTTGGCTTCCAGCAAAACAACAGACAGGTGTGTAAGGTGAACATTTACACCACGTAGTTTTACTCCTTAGAACAGTCAACCATGGGAGATCAGAAGGGAAGCATTTGCACAAGGAGATAGCTCAGAGGGCAGGACCGCATAGGAAAGGATGCACACCTTTTGGTTAGCAGCTGGATGTTTTAACAACTGCACTGCCAGTACTTCTTGTGTGTGTGTACACACATGCTTAAATATGTACATGGTATAAGATATGTTAATTAACTTAGCTGTTCAAGTCCTTAAGACCTATTTTTATTATTTGATTACTTACTTGTTTCCATAAACTTTAATTCTTAATATAAAGTTGATTTGTACAGTAGTTCTTAACAGATAATTATTATTTAATAACTATTTTAGCACTCAATTCTTTCTCCAGTAATAATGACTAAAATTTCTGATGCTTACTTTTATTCCAAACTTCTATGAGAGAGGTCCTTTTATATCAATTTTGTAGGTGGACTTCAGGGAGATTGTATAAACTGTAGTGCCTAAAGCATTTGACTGATAACCAGAAGGCTGGCAGTTCAAACCTACCAGCCACTCCTCAGAAGGAAGATTGGCCAATGTACTTCTGTAGAGATACCACTTCAGAAACTCAAGGAGGGATTTCTATGAGTTGAGTTGACTGGACAGCAGTGAGTTTAAGAGTTAAATAACCCATAAGACCCACAGTAGAAAGACCTACATGCAGAACACCTACCCCAGGGCATTGCACCCACCTACTCTAGGGAGATGCACCCCTTGGAGCAATCAGCCATGAGACATCACAGGGGCAGCATTTACATAGAGGGAAAGCTGGACAGACAGGGAAGCATAGTTAAGAAGGGCACAGGGAGCGGGTAATCACAGAGATGGGAGGGGAGGAGAGTTTTTTATTGTTGGGGATGGTAATAGAGGTGTGAAATCAAATGTACATGAACTGTTGAATGTAAAATAAATTTGCTATGTAAATTTGCACAATAAAATTAAAAAGAAAGAAAGAAAGAAATAACCCACAAGCACTGGTGTTGGGATTTGAGCAAAGACAGTCTGTGCCTAGTGTCAGTTCACCAAATTTTTCCCAATATCTTATCAAAAGTAATAAAAAAATATAATTGAGTTATGTAAAATGATCCTCTGCTCTGTCACTGTGAATATTCACACTATTCTCCAGTCAAAAGGGCCTCTTGGCAAATAAATAATCTTGAACTTAACATTTAATCAAGACCATCCTCCAAAAGAAATTGGGACAGAGTCCAGGCTTCCGTGGATAGCTGTACAGGCAACCTATGCTTGTCCCAATGAAATCAAATATTTTGTAGGGCAGTGCTTTTCTGGTAAAGTCAATGTTTCTTTTGTTTTGAATTTTCAAACCGTTGTAGACCAGCACTTTTGTAAAATACATTAACAATGTATTACTATAGACTTGCGGTTGCTATGGTGGCATAGTGGTTAACACATTTGAGTGGCAACTAGAAGATTGGTGGTTTGAACCCATCAGCCGCTCTGGCACAGAAAGATGAGGCAGTTTGCTTTCGTTGAGTTTTACAGCCATGGAAACCCCATGGGGCAGTTCCACTGTGTACTAACTACAGGGTGGCTATGAGTTGGAATCGACTTGATGACAGTGAGTTTGGCTTTTTGATGTTTTAATTGATGCTAGGGTATAGAAGAATGTTAAAGAGTTTTACTTCTGTGACAGTAACAAGAAAAAAACTGAGTAAAATAGCTATCCTATTCTTTTACGGTGCTATTGAAGAGCCTGGATGCAAGGAAACTTTGACAAATTGAATTCCAGGGAGGATGAGCCCTTTATGGGTGAGCAGAGAGCTGCTGTGGCTTTCTTAGATGGGACAGGTGCTTGGTTATCTGTGAGTGGGCCAGTCGTAGATGGAGACTTTATTTTTACTTCCTTTTTTTTTTTAAATTGTGGTTTCAGTGAAAGTTTATTGTGCAAATTAGTTTTCCGTTCAACAATTTATATATATTTCATTTTGTAACATTAGTTACAATTCCCTTAATGTAACAGCACTCTTCCTGCTTCCTCCCAGGGTTCCAAATATCCATCAGTCCTTCTTTTCTGCCCCTTCTTGCCTTCTGAGTTTTGTTTTTGTGGAAACACTGCCCTTTTGGTTTTGTATGGATTAACCATGTTATGAAATGTCTGTTCCTCACCAATGTTATTATCCAAACTGTTAGTTGGATGCAAGGTGATCCCCGGGTGTGAGTTCAGTTCCAGGTTTGAAAGGTGCCTAAGGGCTATTCTCTTGGGGGTTCCACCAGCCTCTATCAGACAAGTCAGTCTGGTATTTACATGATTTTGAATTTTGTTGTGCATTTTTCTCCCATTCTGTCTAGCACCTTCTGTGGTCCCAATCAGAGTGGTCAGTAGTGTAAGCTGGGCAACATCTAGTTCTTCTGGTCTCAGGGTAGTGGAGGCTGTGAGTCATATGGTCCATTACTTCTTTGAACTGTTTCCTTGAGTCACTGGTTTTCTTCACTCTTCTTTTCTTCCTGTAGGAAGAGACCAGTAGTTGCATGCTAGATGGCC
>NW_006922712.1:36592-43904 GCF_000298275.1 Orycteropus afer afer | reverse complement strand
TGTCTTAGTCTTACTGTGCTGATCACCTCCTTATTGTACATTGCCTTTTCCTTCACCCAAATTAATACATGTCTACTGTCTAATTTACTTCCTTTTAGTAATTTTGTTGCTATTGTTGATAATATGCAGAGCAAAACATAGCCAGATCAACAGTTTCTGCATATACAATTCACTGACATTGATTACATTCTTCAAGTTCCTTTACTGAGTTGTTGATAGAGGCAGGTTTTTAAGATAAGCAGAAAACTGCTATGTGTTTTACAATAGTATTGAGTGGTGGGAAGGATTAGTATATCAGAGAACCCAAAAATAAGAAAATAAATGTTTAAGTTTGACATGTTATCCTCCTCTAAACCCTGGCATTTTTGCTCATTGTCTGGCAAAGAATGTAAGCTAGAAAGCAGAGAGAGTTCACGTAGTCTTCTAGTGTCTGTGCTCTGGAACCAGATCCAAAAGCAATTGAATCCAAAGGTAAACCAAAACACTCTGAAACTCAGCTCAGCCTTGTCCTACCAGACAAAAAAAAAAAATCTGTCTATTGGGAATACCACAAGATGTGTAGGATTAGTGATTTAAAATGAGAGGTGAGTTCATTTAATAAACACTGAAGTCCAGATTTAGTTCAAATAAACTGTTATGGAATTTGCATGATCATTTACTCACTCTAACAGTATGACAGAGGAAGGGGCTAGCATTCTTTATGTAACAGACTCTTTACACACAAACACAACTTACATTTTTCACTATTGTGGAACCTTGCGTATAGCTGAGTCTTCCGTCAGCAATCTGCCATGCTCTGCCAACCTTGGAACTCATAATGGACTTGCATCAATGGCCTGCCATGTGGTTTGGTAATATTGGGACTGTACCTTGTTACTTGTAGACCTTGGGTTTGTCGGCCTCATCAGCTAGCAGCTGCCTAAGTGAAGAAAAGCCTCCAGCTTCATTGGGCCAGGAGCAGGAGGAAGAGCTGAAGCCCAAGGTTGAGGGGCTTCCACCCAGCACCTAGAGCCTAGCACTTGAACTCTGACTTCTAGCCTCCAGAATGGAAAGAGAATAAACTTCCTGTTTGTTAAAGCCGTCCCATGTGTGATATATTCCTGTCAGAGAAGCCCTAAGTAACCAGAACATTCACATAGTTATATATTGTGTGATTCCATTTATAGGACATTCTGGAAAATGGACTGAAAAAGTTTGGTGGTTATGATTGGCTGGTGGTAAGGGAAGTAGTTGATTACAAATGGAAAACAATTTTTTTAGGGTGATGAGACTATTCTGTATCACACACTGTAGTGATATGTTCATGGCACTGTGCATTAATCAAAGGATATCTGGGGATCCCAGGGTAAAATGAAGATGAGTGTATGACAAAACCAGTAATCTCATTGATGTGGCAGAAAAAGGAGTTGATCTAAGTAACTTTGGAAAACTCTGTTTTGAATGAGTACGATAAGGCTAAACATAAAATAAATACATGCAAATACTGTACTCTAATTGGTAAACTTGTTTGTCATAGGGGTATGGTTTAGGATTCAAGTTTTTCACTGTCAGAAAAGGAAGTTACAACAACCAAACAAGGAGGGAAGATGAAAATAAACATTATGGTGCTGAGTTGGAGATTTCAGTATAAATTCATGTTTATTTGGTAGAGATTGATAGATACAGAAATACAGACATGTGTATACATGTATTAGAATACATGCATATATTTTCTAGCTCTGTCTGCTGAAAGGGCCTAGAAAAAAATGACAACTCAGTAGCAATGTGCACACTCGGTGCCCAGACTGTAGCTTTTCAATATCATTCTCCAGTAAAAGGAACCAGGGCTCCTTAGAGACATAATTAATTTTATGGCTGGGGTAGGAAAAATACACAATGATCTGGGAGCATCTTGTAGTATCACAAAGTAAGGATGTGCTTAAAACAAATAGAGGAGTATGGTGGGTTTGGGCTTGCCAAAAAAGATTCAGAAGCCAACCTCAAAGAGCTCCCAATGACCAAATGTGAAATTGTGCATCAAAATAACTACTAGTAGTAATTTATTATAACCCAAAGAATGAGAAACAAATTTCAAGGGGTCCATTCTGGTATAAATAAATAATTAAATAAGTCAGTGGGTTGTTGTTGTTTGCCATCAAGTCAGAGTCACACCCGACTCATAGCGACCCCTCCTTGGGTTTCCAAGGCAGTGTCACTACAGAAGTAGATTGCCCAACCTTCCTCCCGAGTCAGTGGTAGAAATGCATAAATTTTCCTTCCAGAAGAATTCCAAATCATATGTGTAGCTACTACCCCTTCCAGGAGGTAAAGCTAATCTTTCTCCCCTTGTGTGTGAGCTGGACTTAATGACTTGTTTCCAAAGAATAGAGTATAAGTGAGAAAGGAAAATAGTAACTTTACAGAGAAGAAGCCTGCCAGACACCAATTTAACCAAGTAATCAAGGTTAATATCTCTGGTGATATCATGTGGGCACTGAGAGAATATGATAAAAAGGACATTTCACCCCTTTGGTATCCTACTCTAAAAACCATAACCCTAGTCTAATAGTAAGGCGCTCTTGTGGCATAGTGCCTAAGACATTTGACTGCTAAACAGAAGGTTGGTGGTTCAAATTCACCAGCCACTCCACAGAGGAAGACTGGGCAGTCTACTTCCATAAAGGTTCACCACCTTGGAAACCCAAAGGGGGTTTCTATGAGTTGGAATCAACTCGATGGCAGTGAGTTTGGTCTAATAGTAAGAAAATATCAGGCATACTCAAATTTCAGAACATTCTACAAAAAGCCTGACCAGTACTCATAAACGCTCTCAAGGTCTTGAACAAGGAAAGAATAGAAACTGTCACATATCAGAGGGTGTTATGAAGGATATTGGGGGGAGACTAGTGAAATCTAGATATAGTCTGCATAAATTATAAATACTATTTACTGGTTTTGACAAAGTTACCCTGGCTATATAAGATGTTAATATTAGAGAAGCTAGCTGCGTGGTATACAGTATTGTTTATCCTTTTGTCTCATTATTGCTTCTCTAAGGAGCTGTTTTAGACATTTGTTTTTTTTTTCTCTGAACACTTCCCTCCATGACATTTTAATCTCTCTCTCTAAACTACATATCTGTTTATGTATTGCAGCCTTCTTGGGGGTCAATATAGCACTTCCTTGAGCATGCATGGTATAAAGGAACTCTTTTGTAACTTTTCTGTAAAACTAATATTTTTTTCCAAAATGGAAAGTATAGTTTTTAAAAAAGTGAATTTTCTCAATCTGTATGGAAAACTTCACATCTGTGAAATATTTGTAGTGTATTGGTATAATATTGAGCACTTTACACCTAATATGAGAAATAAAGTAAGGATATTTGCTCTTACCACTTCTGTTCAGAATATTACTAGAAGTTCCAGCTGGTGCCAGAAAAAGAAAAAAAGGAATAAAAGGCATAAAATCTGAAAAGGATGAAATAAAATTCAATAGATATCCTGAAGAATACACAAAACTACAACTAATGTGTTAATTCAGTACAATTTCAAGAAAAAAGGTCATTATACAAAAATAATTTTTGAATCTACACCAAAAACTCCATAGCATTTCTGGAAGAAAATTTTAAAAACCTAAATAATTTTAGAATACAAGATGGCAGAATAGGCAGATATACAGTCCAAGCTCTATAAAACTAAGACTCAAGAAACCAAGTGAGACAGACGCAGAAGACAATTCTCATACCTAGAGCTTCAAAGGAAAGGATAAAGGAGTAGATCAAATCCCAATCAGAGGAAGGTACTGAATGAAAACAGCAAACAAGAGGAATACAGAGCAGTGAACTGCCAAGCATGGCTATTTTAAACTATTGCAAGCAGTGTTCTGATCAAACAAGAACCAGATAACCAGCTCTGCTCACCTAGAACTGCGCCAGCACCCACATCAGTGATCAATGAGAGGGGAATGATCTCCACCCTTGCCATGCACAACCTCCCAGTGACCAAAAGTGGGTCCCCAACAACCAAACCATTCTGTGGCTGGTCAGCCCCCCACTTTCAGTACTGTGCTGCTTTTTATTTATTTATTTTGCTTTTCTGTTTTCTTTCTCTTGCATCATTGTTCTCCCTCCCTTTTAGTCTTTTCTTTTTTTGCTCATTGAGTTGGCTGATTTCATTTATTTATTGTTCTTTTTTTTTTAAGAGCTTATTTTACATTCAACATAATGCGTATGTTTAATTTCATTCCCCATTCACCATGTCCAACCCTAACCCAGTCTCCTCCCCTTTTAGTCTTTTATTTTTGATCTTCTCTTTCTCCCTTCTTTTTTTTTTTTTAATATTTAAAAATATTTGATCCCATAGCACAAGCATCTTGGCTTCCACCACTTCCATGGTCACAGTGACCAACCCCACCCTACCTGGTCAGTGAGCACTGTTTTCTTGCCACAGCAATGGTTGGTGGCAAGCACTCTTGCCAGTATTGTGCTAGTTTATTTTTTGCTTTTGTCTTCTCAGTTCTTCCCACTTATCTCCCCTTGTTTGTCTCATTTTTTTTCTTCCTCTTCCCCTTTTCCCTGCCCCTGCTTTTCTTTTTCCTGCAGAGTGGGGCTCACCCCCCACCAACTCTGTGGTCAACAGTGCCTGCCTCTGCCCCTCCATGGACAGTGATGCCCGCTCCTGTGGGAGGGGCTCCACCTCACTGCTGCAGCCATTTTTAATTAATAACACTTCCACTAGTACTGTGCTGCTTTTTTCTTTTTCTTCTCTTTTTTCTGTTTGTTTATTTATTTCTTTTAATTCTTCCCTCTTCCTCCTTTGTTTTTTCTTCTTTTCTTCCACTTTTCTCCTTTCTTTTCTTAAATATTTATTTATTTATTTTGGTCCTGCACAGTAGGTGCTCCTCTGCTTGCGGTTCTCGTGTTCAATAGTGCCCACTCCTGCCCCTCCATGTTTAGCAGTGTGTGTTCCCATAGAGCAAGTTGTGCATATCTGCCACAGCTACATTTGGCAACTAGCTTTTGTACCAGCACTGTGCCATTGTTTCTTCTTTTCTTTATTTTTTAGGTCTTCTCTCTGCACCCCCCCCCATTGTGTTTTCCTTCTTTTCTTCCTCTTCCCATTCTCTCTCTCTTTTTTTTTTTTTTCATTCTTCTTCTGCAGTTCTTGGTAAGAAACCAGTGATCATACCAAGCTACCCACCACACCTGCCACCCCACCCACTGGATGATTGCTACCCTCCACTTTAGCACCACTAGATCAATAAAGATAGTGGTAAGTACACAGCCTGCCCTCAGCTGCTCCACACAATTAGCAGGGGTTCATTCCCAGACTCCCACCTACTACAAAATTCACATGGAGACACGTGGTTAGGACCCTGGTGTTGCCAAACTAGCACCCAGAGTAGCACACACACCCAGTTGTGAAGATTTATTAAAACAAAATAGTAAAAAAAACACAAAACAGAGTGAAGCCAACAAAAAATACACAATAACAGCACAGTGTCTCAGAGACTACAGACCACTAAAATTATACCCCCTGCCTCAAAAAAAGACAAAATTGCACAAGCAAGTGACAAAAATACAGGACCAGAAAATCTTCTGGACGCAGAAATGCTTTTACAAATACCACATAAGGAATTCAAAAGCATTATATATAGGTACCTCCAACAATTTGAGAGAAAGATCAAGGAAATCACAGGGAAAATACAGAAGTCTAGATTAACAAAATAAATGGAAACTTAAAAACCATACCAAAAAAAGAAAACAAAAACCACCGCTGTCAAGTCATTTCCGACTCATAGCGACCCCTCCTTGAATTTCCAAAGTGATGTCTCTACAAAATTAGATTGCCCAATCTTTCTTCCAAGGAGTGGCTAGTGGGTTTGAACCATCAGTGTTCTGGTTAGCAGTCAAATGCCTTAGGCATTACACCACCAGAGTTCACATACCAAAAAAAAAAAAAAAAATCCAAAAGATTAATACTAAAATTTCAGAAATGGATAACTCATTGGAAGGACGATGGAATAAAATTGAAATAATAGAACACAGAATTAGAAAAATTGAAGACAAATCTCTTCATACTAATCTGTCTGAGGAACAGTGAGAGAAAACAGTGAAAACAATGAAGAAAGCCTAAGATTTATGTGAGACACCTCAAGACGAATAACTTATATTTGATTAGAATTCCAGAACAGAAAGAGGAAAAAAAAAAAAAAAAAAAAGCACTGGGAGTTGGAAACCTGTTGGAAGAAAATTTTCCTAATGTCATTGAAGAAGAGAAGATTAGTACTCAAGAGGTTCAAAAATACCAAATAGGAGTGACCTAAAAGAAAATCTCCCAGATAATGATAATCAAACTTTCCAAAACCAAAGGAAAAAAAAAACCTGAAAGCAGCTCAAGGAAATGAAAATTTATCTACAAAGTAGAAACAATAGGATTAAGTTCTGATTTATCAGCAGAGATACCATGCAGGTGAGAAGATAATGGGATGACATATGTTGTTAGGTGCCATCAAGTTGGCTTTGACTCATAGCAATCCTTTGTACAAACAGAACAAAAAACTGCCCGGTCCTGTGCCAGCCTCACAATCCTTGCTACCCCAGAGCCCATAGATGCAGCCACTGTGTCAATCCATCTCATTGAGGGCCTTCCCCTTTTTCGTTGACCCTCCAATTTACCAACCATAATATCCTTCTCCAGGGAATGGTCCCTTCTGAAAACATGACCAAAGTAGGTGAAATGAAGTCTAGCCATTCTCACTTTCAAGGAGCATTCCAGCTGCACTTTTTCCAGGACAGATTTGTTAGCTCTATTGGCAGTCCATGGTACTTTCAGTATTCTTTGCCAACACAAGTCAAAAGCATTGATTCTTCTTTGGTCTTCTTTATTCATTGCCCAGCTCTCACATGCATATAAGGCTACTGGAAACACCATGGCTTTGGTTGGGTGCACCTTAGTCTTCAAGGAGATATCCTTGCTCCTCAGCACTTCAAAGAGGTTTTTTGGAGCAGATTTGCCTAATATGTTGTGTGATATTTTGACTGCTGCTTCCATTGATGTTGATTGTGGAACCAAGTAATATGAAATCTTTAACAACTTCAATCTTTTCTACATTTATCATAATGCTGCTTATTGGTCCACTTGTGAGGATTTTCATTTTCTTTATGTTGAGATATAATCCATAATGCAGACTGTAGTCTTTAATATTCATCAGTAAGTGCTTCTACTCATCCTCACTTTCAGCAAGCAGAGTTGTGTCATCTGCATATTGCAGGTTGTTAATGAGTCTTCCTCTAATCCTGATGCCATGCTCTTCTTCATATAGTCCAGCTTCT
>NW_006922712.1:34524-35462 GCF_000298275.1 Orycteropus afer afer | reverse complement strand
TTTTTTTTAATGACCTTTTGCTTTCTTCCTGGATGATGTTCTTGATGTCATCCCACAATTCCATTGGTTTTCAGTCATTGGCATTCAATGCATCAAATCTATTCTTTAGATAATCTCTAAATTCAGAAGAGATGTTATTGAGGTCATGTTTTGGCTCTCATGGACTTATTTTAATTGTCTTCAACTTCAGCTTGAACTTGCATATAAGCAGTTCATGGTTTATTCCACAATCAGCTCCTGGCCTTGAAGATGTTGAACTTTTCCATCACCTCCTGCCAAAGATGTAGTCAATCACATTCCCTGTGTACTCCATCTGGAGAAGTCCACATGTATAGCCATCGTTTATATTTACCTTGAATAAGTCGTTGGTCTTGCAAAATTCTATCCTGCAATATCCAGTGTTATTTCTATCATCAAAGCCATCTTTTCCAACCACTGGTGATTCTTCTTTGTTTCCAACTTTTGCATCCTAATTACCAGTGATAATCAACACATCTTGATTGCATGTTTGGCCAATTTCAGACTGCAGTAGTTGGTAAAAATCTTCAATTTCCTTGTCTTTGGCATTGGTGGTTGGTGTGTAAATGTGAATAATAGTGGTATTAACTAGTTTTCCTTGTAGGCATATGGATATTATCCTATCACTGATCACATTGTACTTCAGGATAGATGTTGAAACATTCTTTGTAATGATGAATGCCATGCCATTCCTCTTCAATTTGTTATTCCTGGCATAGTGGATCATATGGTTGTCTGATTCAAAATGGCCGAAACCAGTCCATTTCAGCTCACTAATGTCTAGGATATAGATGTTTATGTGTTCCCTTTAATTTTTGACAACTTCCAGTTTTCCTAGATTCATATTCTGTACATTCCATGTTCTGATTATTAATGGATGTTTGCAGCTGTTTCTTCTTATCTTGAGTCATGTCACATCA
>NW_006922712.1:11220-12433 GCF_000298275.1 Orycteropus afer afer | reverse complement strand
AAGATTCAGAGGGTGGAAAATGCACAATAAGTATATCAGACACAGAATTCGCATTCATAATAACTATATAAAGGACTTGAATAAATTAGACTTTCTAGAGGTCATGGCAATGTCAAGTTTCTAAAGTTTTTAAATGCTTGCTCTTAATTTGTATATTTAATCATAAACCAATAGTTTGCATACTGGCACAGGTCCAAGGAGCACACTTGGGCTAGCACTGCCTTAGTTGCCATCCTTTCACATAACTTTCTGTTTATAAATTCTTTTATGACTTTCATTTCTTTTTCAAATGTCCAGAGTGCAGAAGCAAATTCTTTACCTCTCCAATAACGGCACATAACAACAAACAACAACATCCAATAATTAATTCAATTCACATTCATTTCAGTTGATTGAAATTGCAGAAAGAAGCTCCAAAATTCCATACAATATTTTACTGCTGGGAAGCTAGTTCCTTTTAGAAAGTATCTGTTATTTATATGGTAAAACCTTGATAGCTGCTTTCTAAAATTTAGACTATCAGGATGGTTTTGTTACCACAGTTGGCTTTGTCTTTGATGTACTTAATTTTCCTCTTTTTTTGTTCAGATCAGCTGTTTCTTGGTCTGTTATACTTAACAGTGTTTGTTTTCTCATCTAGGGTACATCCATGAAGGGTTCCTCCTTCTGCAACATATCGTTGATAAGGCCATCATGTTGTATCATACGAGCCAAGCTGCAGAAAATTTATTCAATGATATCAGCATTTTTATTCAGAGATTTCCATACCCAGTGTATCAACATGATATGTTCCTTACATATTCTGGTTTCTTCATTCCTTTAGTAGTCTTATTTATGTTCTCTATGAATCATTTTACCCTCATTCAATCCATTGTGTGGGAAAAGGAAAACAGATTGAAGGTAACTCCATTTTTCTTGTAGTAGATAGAGCCTCTTTAAAAAATTTTGGTTTGTGGGACAAATTTATGTGGAGGGGTGGATTATTTCTGCACATTTAGCACTGGTAGATATTATATTTCAGTAGCATTCAAGTAGTGAGCACTTACAGCCATTGGCAGTTTTTAAAGATTTGATGTTTTTATCAAAATTATTCATTTTTAGTTTTTTCTTTCTAGATGACTACTTCACATTTCTGATCTCTGACATTGTTTCTTTTAGATGACCTCTTATCATTCATCAGTTGCTATATCCTGATCAAAAGCATGTGGTCTTA
>NW_006922712.1:3989-10740 GCF_000298275.1 Orycteropus afer afer | reverse complement strand
ACAACATTACCTAACAGAGTTAGGTAATACCAGCCACTCCTCGGAAGGAAGACTGGGCAGTCTACTTCTGTAGAGATACTGCCTCAGAAACCCAAAGAGGGTTGCTATGAGTCAGAATTGACTTGACGGCAGTGAGTGAATTTTTAACAGAGTTGTCAGGGTATTAAATGAGATATTATATGAAAAATCATCATTCCAAAATCATCCAGGCCTACTGTTGGGAGGTATGATTGAGTAACTACATAAAGAGTGCTTAGTGCAGTGCTGGCCACATAATGACTGCTCAGTAACTGTTAGCTATAACTACCGATACCAATGATCCCTCCATTTCATTTACCTCCTTTTTGCAATCATGAACCATGCCATTGGCTTCCTTCTCTTTATTGGTCACCACACCACTCTCCAGATCAGCTCATGTTATTTCTTAACCATCTAGCTGTTCTCATTCAGGGGTCTTGTCAACCATTTTCCCTTCCCTCTATCCATTAAGAAGCTCTTATGATTTTCCCCCTTCATTACATTAAAATGGTGAATTACATAATACATTTTTTATTATTGTAAAAAAATATATACACAGAAAGCGTACACCATTTCAACAGTCTTTGTATGTGCCATTCAGTGATATTGATTATATTCTTCAGTGTGTGCAACCATTTTCACCCTCCTTTTATTTATTTAGTTAGTTTTATTTTGATTTGGGTGAAAGTTTACAGAACAAATTCACTTCCCATACAGTAGTTCACATATACTTTGTCTCATGACATTGACTTTGTCCTTTGGGGTTGCTGTGAGGATGAATTGACTTGGTAGCAGGGAGATTTTTTATTTTATTCCTGACTCTCCTTCTTGCTCTGTTGCTTCAGGCAGATAGAGACCAATTGTTTGTTGGAATGCTATCTGGAAGCTTTTAAGACCCTAACAGACTAGCAGTGAACTGGGAAGTAATGTGGAAGCACTAAAAATATTAGGACAATTAACTGTGTTGTCCCATGAAACCATGACTCTTAACCTCCAAACCAAGAAACCAAATCCCGTGAGGTGTTTCATTATGCATAAGCAACCTCAGCAGCTGCTCTTGGTTCTTTCTACTGTTGTAAAAATATACATCACACAATATTTGACAATTCACCTTTTTCCAGGTGTAAAACTTAGTGACATTGTGGTAGTTATGTTTGTGTGTCAACTTGGCTGGGCCTTGTCGAGTGGCTGGGCAGCTGGCGGTAGTTATTCCCCATGATGAAACTGACAATCAGCTCCATGGTGGGATCTACCACATGCAGCTGAGTAGCTGCCTTTGAGCTGTGGTCTGCTTCCTATATATAAGGAGAAGCCTTAGGAATGCTCTCTAGCCTATGGCACGCTTGGACCGTGCATGTAGCAGTGTCGTTGTTCAGCAGCCTGCCATGCTCTGTTGACCTTGGGACTTACAATGAACTTAAATTAATGGCCTGCTGTGTGGTTTGGTAACATCGGGACTGTGCCTCTTTACTTGTCAACCTTGGGTTTCCCAACCTTAGCAGCCAGCAGCTGTCTGAGTGAAGAAACGCCTCTGACTCCAGTGGGCCGGGAGCAGGAGGCAGAGCTGGACCCCAAAGTTGAGGGGCTTTCACCTAGTTGCTAGAGCCTGGCACTTTGAACTTGGACTTAAAGCCTTCATACTGTAAGAGAATAAACTCCTGTTTGTTAAGGCCATCCCATTTGTGGTATATTCTTGTCAGAGCAGCACTAGGTAACAGGTAACCAGAACAGAAATCAATTGTACCAGTCTTCTGTGCAACTGCTACCTTTAATCAGTGTGAATTTTCCATCAACATAAACAGAAATTCAGTGCTCCATAAGCAGTAACCCCACCTTTTCACTTCCCTTCCAACCCTGGTAACTTAATAAACTTTGTTCTTAGTACATTTGCCTATTCTTGTCTTTTTATATAAGTGAGGTCATACCATATTTGTCCTTTTGTGATTGATTTATTTCACTAAGTATAATGTCTTCAAGTTTCATCTATGTAGTAGCATGATCAGGACTTCATTTCTCTTTCTGGCTGAGTAGTATTTAATTGTATGTATGTGCCACATTGTATTTTTCCATCCATCCCTTGATGGGCATTTAGGTTGTTTACATCTTTTGGCTATTTTTTAAATTTTTTTGAGAAACTATCTCACTGTTTTCCTCAATGGCTATATCATTTTGTAGTAATAGCTAACAATTCCAGTTCCCCCACAATCTCATGATATGTTAGTTTCCTTTCTTTTCTGTCTTAGTCATCCTGTTGTTTTTGTCATGTGCTGTCAAGTTGATTCTGACTTACTGCAACCCTACAAGACAGACTAGAACTGCCCTGTAGGGCTTCCTAGGCTGTAATCTTTATAGGAACATATTGCCAGGTCATTTTTCTCACAAAGCTGCTGGTAAATTTGAGCCATCAACCTTTTGGTTAACAGCCACACAAATCCTGGTGTGAATGACGTGGTATTTCATTGTGGTTTTGATTTGCTTCTGATAACTAAAGATGTTGAACATATTTTCATATGTTTGTTGGCCATTTTGAATATCCTCTTTAATTAAATGGTTATTCAAATCCTTTGCCAATTTTTCCATTGTTTTTTTGTTTGTTTTACTTGTCAAAATTTTAAATATATTTCGGTTTTCAAATATATAATTAATATCTGAATAGATCTCTCACCATAAGCAACTATCAAACCAAAAACCAAACCAAACACTGCTGTCAAGTTGGATCCGACTCATAGCGACCCCTCCTTGGGTTTCTGAGGTGGTATCACTACAGATGTAGATTGCCCAATCTTCCTTCCATGGAGTGGCTGGTGGGTTTGAACTGCCAGCCTTCTGTTTAGCGGTTGAATAAATGCCTTAGGCACTATATTTTTTCAAACATAGTGAAAAAAAAGAAGGCAGTACAGAACTGTGATCCTTGAGGAAAGGTAAACACATGAATTCAGCCCCGTGATCTTCTTAGTTATCTGCATATAGGCAGTTCCAGATGGCTTGCAAGCTTGTGGGGCACAGAACCATGTTTAATTGAGAGACAGTAATTGGAGTTTAGGATGGCTGATGTAGTCAGTCATTGGAAGGGAGTCAAAACTTGCAGCATGACAGCAGCATGGAATGAGTGAATTCCTCTCTTAACCCCCCTGCCCACCCATCCCATTGTTTTTATTTTACGCAGTGTGCTGTAGTCAGGGTGGCAGCAATTATGGCATAAGGAGAGGTAGAAGTTTTATAGGAAAAATTATTCATATTGAGCAGAGGAATTAGGTTAAGGAGACCTGTGACACGTATGTCTATAAACAACTACTTGTGAAGAATATTATAGTTCATAATATACTGCTAAAACTCTGTGAGCTATTTTGTCTCCTTACCTTTTATCTTGATTTTAGTGTTTTCTCTAACCTATAATTGAGTTAAGATATAATTGAGTTATAGTCCCTCAATACCTCTTGGAAGAGGGCATAATAAAAAGAAAGGGGATATTAATTTGAGTGTTTTATAGTTTTATATAAATATTTTTCATGTCTGAACAGTATCAGGTAAAGTGTGAAGAAATGAGTTAGGATAACAATACTTGGACTCACCAGCTGAATATTTTTAATCAAGTTGGTTGACATTCTTGTTTTTGTCCTCTATAAAGTGAAAATTAAAATATTTATTTTTTTAACCATTTTAGTTGTTGTGGAAAATTAGACAGTTATTGTGAATGCATTTTAAAATTGTAATGCTCTTTATGGAGCTCTGGTAGTGTAGTGCCTAAGGCACTTGACTGCTAACCAGAAGGTTGGCAGTTTAAACCCACCAGCCACTCCTCGGAAGGAAGGTTGGGCAATCTACTTCCGTAGTGATACCGCCTCAGAAGGCCAAGGAAGGATTGCTATGAGTTGGGTCTGGCTCTGTGACACATAACTACAACAAGAAAAGGCTCTTTATATTGTTTTACATGATATTTGTGTTAACTCTCTCATAGGAATACCAGCTCATGATAGGACTCAGTAATTGGATGCTCTGGGCTGCATATTTCATCACATTCTTCATTTTGTATTTAATTGTCATCTTTTTCATGTGCATAATTTTCTTCGCCAAGGCAAGTATGTCTATTTGACTGCAACATGCTACAGCTACATTGTGAGAAGAAACTGAATGGAATGGGGCTTAGATGGGCAGGAGAATGAAAATGTAGAAACTCAGACATACTTATTCTCAGGAAACAAAGCTTCAAATTTAGATGGATAAAGTTCTGTAAGAAATGGATTGTTTATTTTACTCTCCATCTCACTGGGAAGTGTCATCAGTCTCATCAGGACTTTTAAAATATATTTAAGAATGTTCACTTTTCCTCTGTTGTTTTGCTCTGACATCACTTAGAGTGGTACTAAACTGTCTTCTTGATTGCTTTGCCAGATTGAACCTGTTCCAATTCTGCAACACAGTGACCCATCTCTCATCTTCGTCTTTTTGCTGTGTTTTGCTATTGCCTCAATATTCTTCAGCTTTATGCTTAGCACGTTCTTCAGTAAAGGTGAGTCTACTTCTCCTCCTGTGAAAGATTCTCAGTGACTAAACGTTATTGTCTAAATTAGGATTGTATTTGGGACCTTCTTCAGAACTTTATTTGCCACTTCATATATAGCTCTGCTTACATTCTAACTAAAAATACTAACATCATATGCATGTGAAATGATTTGCGAAGTGATCAGTGAAAATTAATATAGCACAGGGTACCTGAGAAAACTGGATAAAAACCAAAGTAGAATAATATTTAGGAGATTTTTTCCTAACCTTTAGCTGCTGCATCATATAAGGTAAATGTCTACTCATGTACCAGTAATGTTTTTTATATTCTGTGTGGAGGGATTAATGTCTTCCAATATATGAAGATTAGTGGAGTGGGTGAAGAAGAAGAACACACAAAACAGTAGCTTGACTGAAAGACTCTTTGGCATTTAATTACAAGATCCTTATTGCCTGCCTGCTAAGTATATAAAATATAGTCCCTGCCCCCATAGAGCTCAGTGGTGGCATGAATATCGTGTGCACAAAAAGGGATTTGATAGGACATGCAGAGAGCACTGAAAACTAATGGGACACAGAGTACACGTGGAAAAAAAGGATTGAAATACTCCAACTTCTAACTGAGGTTGAGATAAACCTAAGAATGTTCTCTGAAGAGGTTGCTTTTGAAAAAATTTTAAAAGATTGGAAGATGGAAAGTATCCATTCATTCATGCACTTACTTAAATTTTTGGACCACTTACCTTGTGCCTGGGATAGTTGTTGTTGTTCTTATATGCCACTGAGTTGGACCTGACTCATAAAGACCCCTCCTTGGGTTTCTGAGGCAGTATGACTACGGAAGTAGATTGCCCCATCTTCCTCCCGAGGAATGGCTGGTGGGTTTGAACTGCCAGCCTTCTGGTTAGCAGTCAAGTGCTTTAGGCACTATGCTACCAGAGCTCCCTGAGACATGAATATGAAAAAGTAACTAAAACATGTTTCTTTACCCTTTGAGGGCTTACATGAGAAGAACAAGTGTCACCAGCTAATTCAGAGGTATTTTTTTCTCAGTACATTGTTGTGGATATTATTAGTTGATGGGAGTTCCTCACTAAGTGCAGGATCCCACATACAACCTATAAGACAACCAAAAAGTAAAACAAATAAAAGCAAGCCCATGGGTAGAAAGAGTCCTTTGTCAATATGAGGCAAAATGTGATAATAGTAAAAAGTAAGATACTTACAAAGGAAATGAGAAAGTTCTCTATTTCTTACATTATGGCAGACTGTGTAATCCGGTTATGTTTGTATGTGACTTCTGGTGCATATATGCAAGATTTTCATGTAGTACATGCCTAGAAATGAAATTGCTAGGTGAGTTTCTGAATGTCCAATATGACTGGGTTATGTCAAACACTTTCTAAGTGATTCTACAAATTTATAGTATTCCTAGAAGATAAAAAAGAGTTCCTACTGCTCCATATTCTTTCCAGTATCTGAGACTGGCAAATTTTAATTTATGCCAAGTTAGATGTAATAGATGTTACCTCATAACAATATTTTTTAAAATTTATAGTGGTAAAATATATAAACATAGAATTTGCAATTTTAAACATTTTATGTGTACAATTCAGTGATATTAATTATATTCACAGTATTGTGCAGACATCACCACTATCTATTGGCAAACCTTTTTATCACCCTAAACACAAACTCTCTTGGGGTGTCAAGGTTGTCGTCCAATTAGCTGGGCCTGGTTGAGTGGCTGGGCAGCTGGATGTAGTTATTCCCCATGGTGAGACTGACAATCAACAATTGGTTCAAGTGTGCTTTTTGGCACGCTTGAACCCTGCATCTTGTTGTTCAACAGCCTGCCGTGCCCTGTCAATCTTGGGGCTTTTTCTGGACTTGAGTTAGTGGCCTGCCATATTGTTTGGTGATATCGGGACTGTGCCTTTTCACTTGTCGACATTGGGTTTGTCAGCCTCAGCAGCCAGCAGCTGCCTGATTGAAGAACACCTCTAGCTTCAATGGGCCGGGAGCAAGAGGCAGAGCTGAAGCCCAAAGTTGAGGGGCTTTCACCCAGCCCCTAGAGCCTGACACTTTGAACCCCAACTGCTAGCCTTCAAAATTGTAAGATTAAACTCCTCTTTGTTAAAGCCATCCCATTTGTGGTATTTTCTGTCAGAGAAGCACAGAGGTAACCATAACATCTCTCATGGTAATTTAAGTCTTCATATTGTTAATG
>NW_006922712.1:2028-2619 GCF_000298275.1 Orycteropus afer afer | reverse complement strand
TATTTCCTGTGATTGACTTATTTCACTCAGCATAATGTCTTCCAAGTTCATCCATGTTATGCGGTGTTTTGCAGATTCTACATTATTCTTTAGGGTTGCATGGTATTCAATTGTATGTGTGTACCATAGTTTGGTTATCCATTCTTCTGTTGATAGGCACATAAGTTGTTTCCATCTTTTTGCTTATTGTAAATAGTGCTGCAATAAACATGGGTGTGTGTGTATCTGTCCTTGTCCTGGCTCTCACTTCTTTAGGATATATACCTAGTAATGGAATGGCAATGTATACTGTTTTTTTTTTTTTTTTAATTATTGATTTGCTATAGTTATTTATATATTCCTGATAAATGCCTTGCAAACTTCATCCAGTTTGGAGCCTTTAGATTTCTTTATGGTATCTTTTCACAGCTCTCAGTTCTAGTATAGTAAAATTTACCAATATTTTCCTTCATAGTTTGTATTATATGTCTCATTAAAAAATTGTTTCATGATCAAAGGTCATGAAGTTATTCTGTTCTATATGGGAATGGATTTTTTTTTTGAATGATAAAAGATAGCAAATTGGTCTTGTTTTGTATTGTTTTTCAAATG
>NW_006922712.1:0-568 GCF_000298275.1 Orycteropus afer afer | reverse complement strand
TGTTGTTACGTTGTTAGGTGCCCTCAAGTCAGTTCCAACTCATAGTGACCCCATGTGCAACATAAGGGAACACTGCTCATTCCTGTGCCAACTTCACAATCTTTCTTTTGCTTGAATCCTCTTTGCAGCCACTGTGTCAATCCATCTCATTGACAGACTTTCCCTTTTTCACTAACCCTCTACTTTACCAGGCATGATATCCTTCCCCAGGGACTGATCCCTTCTGACAACGTGTCCAAAGTAGGTCAGACAAAGTCTGATCATTCTAGCTTCTAAGGAGCATTCAGGCTGTACTTCTTTGAGAACAAATTTGTTTGTTCTTCTGGCACTCCATGGTATTTTCAAAATTCTTCACCAAAACCACAATTCAAATGAATCAGTTCTTCTTTGGTCTTCCTTATTCACTGTCCACCAATCACAGGCATATGAAGCTATTGAAAATACCATGGTTTGGGTCAGGTGTACCTTAGTCTTCAAAGTGATATCTTTACTCATTAATCCTTTAAAGAGGTCTTTTGCAGCAGATTTTCTGGGCTTTATCTATGGAAAAATGCTTCCCTTTTGAGCT
>NW_006922711.1:283213-284004 GCF_000298275.1 Orycteropus afer afer | reverse complement strand
ACTCAGTCTGCTCCTATTTTTTTCCTTGATGAACTTTAGAATTTTAGATTTTATATTTAAATCTTTGATCCATCTGGAGTTACTTTTTGCCTATGGTGTGAGATATGGATCTTGCTTCATTTTTCTGCAAATAGATATACATTTTTTGCCAGCACCATTTGTTAAAGAAACTGTTCCCCATTTGATGGATTTTGGGTCTTTGTCAAAGATCAACTGACCGTAGGGAGATGGATCTATTTCTGGGTTTATTTAAAACATTTTTGGGTGTACCATCCAGAGACGTTAATTACATTCCTATGTTGTGCTCCCATAATAATTATCCATTTCCAAAATTTTACATCTCCTCAAACAGAAACTCAGAAACTTTCAACAACAATTCTTATCTCCTTCTGTCCTTCAGCTTGTGGTAACCTCCAACAAAACCCAACTTTCCTTCTGAGAGTGGCTAGTTGGTTTGAACCACCAGCCTTCTGGTTAGGAGTCAAATGCCTTAGGCATTACACTACCAGAGATCCCTCTCTATGCATTTAGCTATTCTAAATATGTCTTATAAGATCATATAATATTTTCCTTTTTTATGTGCCGTATTTTGATCAGCATAGTATTTTCAAGGAGACATATTTGTAGTTCAGTGGTAGAATTCACGCCTTCCATGCTGGAGACCTAGGTTTGATTCCCAGCCAATGCACCTCATGTACAGTCACCACTCACCTGCCAGTGGAGGTTTGTGGGTTGCTATGGTGAATAGTGGCTAAGGCACTTGACTGCTAACCAGAAGGCTGGCGGTTCAA
>NW_006922711.1:277901-278598 GCF_000298275.1 Orycteropus afer afer | reverse complement strand
GGAAGTGGGAGGGGAGCTGTTGCATTGTGGTAAACTGTGGTCAATGACATGAGACAAAGTATATGTGAACTGGTGTATGGAAAGTGAATTTGCTCCGTAAATCTTCACCCAAATCACAATAAAAATAAAAAAAAAGATTAGATTTGACATATGGAACACCAATGACTGGAAACCAGAGGAATTGTGGGATGACATCAAGAACATCATCCATGAAGAAAGCAAAAGGTCATTAAAAAGACAGGAAAGGAATAGAAGACCAAAATGAATGTCAGAAGAGACTGAAACTTGCTCTTGAACAGAGACAAGCTAAAGCAAATGGAAGAAATAACAAGATAAAAGCTGAACAGAATATTTCAAAGAGCATCTTGAGAAGACAAAGTCAATTCTTATAAAGAAACATGCAGAGACCTGGAGTTAGAAAAACCAAAGGGAAGAACACACTGGGCATTTCTCAAGTTGGAAGAAATGGAGAAAAAATTCAAGCCTTGTGTTTCAATATTGAAAGATTTATGGGCAAGATATTGAATGATGCAGGAAACACCAAATGTAGATGGAAGGGGGATTCAAAATGGAGTCTCATCCATCCTCACCACGCTATTTCCCTCTAGCCTCTTAGTGCTTGAAAAACTAGGTGCAGCAGTTTGAATTAGGGATTTTGGTGCTCTGAACAGCTCACTGAATCAGAGTGCACCAAACA
>NW_006922711.1:277091-277488 GCF_000298275.1 Orycteropus afer afer | reverse complement strand
GGCTTTTTGGGGCTGAGAAGCCTTGGAAGTGGGGTCTTTGAGTGTGTCTGAGACTGGCGGAAAGTGGCAACACCCTAACAAAAGGAATCTTTCCTGAAATTGAGCTGCTGGCTTTGTAAATAACAACACCACATCATCAGTAGCAGCCCACTCAAAGCCCTAGAAATCGACCTTAGCAACAGCAAGCTTTCCTTCTTCTGCTCCCACCTTCTCCACCAATAACTTCACTCATTCAATAGAAGAAATAATTTTCAGCCAACATTAAACCTCCTGGTTTGAAATCTAAATCCTCTTTATGACAGACAGAAACACATATCCATATTCCACACAGTGATTCCACCATCACAAACAAAACAGCAGAGAGACCCAGCATACCTGAATCAATAATAAAATAAAA
>NW_006922711.1:274150-276828 GCF_000298275.1 Orycteropus afer afer | reverse complement strand
GAGAACACAGTTCCCTGGAGGAACTCAGGAAAATCATTGAGGAACAGAATATTAAGATTAATGCACAATCAGAACTCATAAAAACAGCAGTTAGAAATGCAGAAAATGTCTATTGAAATGCAAACCATAAACACCAAAAAGACAGAACTACATAACACAGTAGAAGCTCAAAATAGCAGACTAGAACTGGCTGAAGAATGCATATCCCATCTAGAAGACAAATCCCTGGACACTAGCCTGTTGAAGAAAAATCAGAGCAAAGATTTAAGAGAAGTGAAGAGAGTCTAAAAATTATATGCGATGACATGAGACAAAACAGTATAAGACTCATTGGAATTCCAGAACAAGAAGAGGCGAAAAAGACCACCGAGAAAATTGTGGAAGACCTGCTAGCAAAAAATTTCCCCCCTATCATGAAGGAAGAAAATATATTTGCCCAAAAAGCTCATAGAACCCCACACAAGATAGACTCCAAAAGAAAGACACCAAGGCATATTATAATCAAACTTTCCAAAACCAAAGACAAAGAAAAAATTTTGAGAGCAGCCCGGGAATAAAGAAATATTACTTATAATAATTAAACAGTTAGGCTGAGCTCGGATTACTCAGAAGAAAGCATGCAGACAGGAAGGCAATGGGACGGCATATATAAAACTTTGAAGGAAAAGGACTTCCAACCAAGAATCCTATATCCAGCCAAATTACCCATCAAACATGAGGGCAAAATCAAGGCATTCTCAGATCAACAGAAATTAAGAGACTGTGAAAACCAGACCGACCCTACAAGAAATGCTGAAGGAAGTCCTACCAATAAGGAACCCACAACAGAGATCAGCAAAAGCAGGATATGTGACATCAACTCTAAAACCAAATCAGAAATAGATACTCATAATAAGACCATAAAACATTATACCTTAAAAACAAGGGAACTCAAGCAGCACACAACAACAGCAACTAACTTATCAGAGGGAATAATCCTTCTAGGTACAGAGCCTCAAAAGGAGAGGAAAACATGACAATGTCTTTGCAGCACGCACTGTTCTAAAAATGTTGAGACAAGAGTATACTTGAAGGTAACCACAGAAAAGAGTAACAATTCTTCCAAGCAAATCCAGAAGGAAGGAAAACATATGGGCTTAATAAACACAAAACTAACTATAAAGAAGAAAAGTGAGAAAGTATTAGCCAACACACTGAACTCAGCACAGAAACATACATGGACCAAGGAATCACCAATGACATGACAAAAAACCACAATAGAATGACACAAATCAACTCATACCTATCACTAATTACACTCAATGTGAATGGACTAAGTGCACCTATCAAGAGAAACAGAGTAGCAGACTGGAAAAGAAAAGAAGACTCATTGATATGCTGCCTACAAGAGACATACCTTAGACACAAAGGTAAAAGCAATTTAAGAGTTAAAGAATGGAAAAGAATATACCAAACCAATGGAAACCAAAAAAGGGCAAGGATAGCAATTATGATATCAGATAAAATAGATATTAAGGTGAAAGGCATCTTTAGAGACAAGGATGGGCATTATATGATGCTGAAAGGGTCAATCAACAAAGAAGATGTTACAATAACAAATATTTATGCACCCAATGAAAATGCTCCAAAATACATGAAGCAAATATTAACTGAATTAAAAGGGATGATAGACAACTCTATGATAGTAGTAGGAGACTTTAACACACCACTTTCAAGGAGATACAGGTCAACAGGAAAAAAACTCAATAACAATACAGAAGAGCTCAACAATACAATCAGACAATTGGAAGTTATGGACATATATAGAGCACTTCACCCAACAAAAACCCAATTCACATTCTTTTCTAGTGCACATGGATCCTTCTTCAGAATAGACCATATGCTAGGACATAAAACAAGCCTCAATAAATTCAAGAGCATTGAAATACTGCAAAGCATCTTCTCTGACCAGAATGCTATAAAGCTAGAAACTAATAATAGGAAAAACATCAAGTATACGGAAGCTGAACAACTCTCTGCTCAAAAACTATTGGGTTACAGAACAGATAAAAACTGAAATAAAACAGTTCCTAGAAACTAATGAGAATGAAGATACATCCTACCAAAACCTATGCGACACAGCAAAAGCAGTACTCAGAGGACAGTTTATAGCAATAAATGCATGCATCAAAAAAGAGGAAAGAAACAAAATCAACACTCTAACTTACCAACTCTAACAACTAGAAATAAAGCAACAAAAGAGTTCTACAATATCTAGAAGCAAGGAAATAATAAAGATCAGAGCAGAAATAAATGAAACAGAAAACAAAAAAAACAAAGAGCTCATTCTTCAAAAAGATTAGTAAAATCGATAAACCATTGGCAGACCTAACAAAAGAAAAGGAGAAGACCCAAATCACAAGAATTGTAAACGAAAATGGTATTATCACAACAAAACCAACTGAAATAAAAAAAGATACTGATAGAATATTATGAAAAACTTTACACCAATAGATTTAAGAACCTAGAAGAGATAGACAAGTTTCTAGAATCACAAGACCTACCTAACTTATCCCACTCAGAAATAGAAAACTTGAACAGATCCATAACAAGGGAAAAAATTGAACAGGTCATGAAAAAAACTTCCCACAAAGAAAAGCCCTGGCCCTGATGGCTTCACTGGAGAATTCAATCAAATA
>NW_006922711.1:273153-273905 GCF_000298275.1 Orycteropus afer afer | reverse complement strand
CAATTGATGCAGAAAAGGCATTTGATAAAATCCAACATCCATTCATGTTTAAAACTCTCACCAAAATAGAAATAGAAGGGAAATTTCTTAACATAATAAAGGGTATATATGCAAAGCCAATGGCCAACATCATTATTAATGAAGAAAGTCTCAAGACATTGCTCTTACGAACGGGAACCAGAAAGGGATGCCCTCTATCACCACTTCTATTTAACATTGTATTGGAAGTCCTGGCCAGGGCGATAAGGCAAGAAAGAGAAATAAAAGGCATACATGTTGGCAAAGAGGAATTAAAACTATCTCTATTTGCAGATGATATGATCCTATACATAGAAAACCCAAGGGACTCAATAAAAAGAATACTGGAACTAATAGAGAGGTTCAGCAAACTGGCAGGATACAAGATCAACATTCAAAATCAGGTGGATTTCTCTACAGCAGCAAGGAATCCTCTGATAAAGAAATAAAGGAAACCATACCATTCACTATAGCTATGAAAAAGAGAAAATATCTAGGAATAAACCTCATCAGAGACACAAAAGACCTATACAGAGAAAACTATAAAACACTGCTAAAAGAGACAACAAGGGCACTATATAAATGGAAGAACCTGCTTGTTCATGGACAGGAAGACTAAACATTGTGAAAATATCAATACTACCTAAAGCAATCTATATATTTAACGCAATCCCGATCCAGATTTCAACAAAATTTTTTTAAGGACATGGAAAAACTAATTACTAATTTCATAT
>NW_006922711.1:269803-270958 GCF_000298275.1 Orycteropus afer afer | reverse complement strand
AAGATATTTAAAGACTGTTTTGGATATTTAAAGAGATATTTAAAGAGACAGCACACTCACAGATTCCTGGAGCTTAAGAACACTTTCGGCTTTCCAGCAAACCCAAGGTCAATCTGGACCTGCAAGACTGAAAAGGTACCACATTCCTCTTGTTACTCTTATACCCCACACCCGCTAGGTGAACAGAGGTGTGGCCATTCTCCACTCCCACCTATCTTCTGGGCCCACAGGAACTCCATCAGAGTCTGTGTGCTCAGACGGAGCCTGGATGCCCTGCCCTGTCCTCCACCAATATTTTTTTTCCTTTTTTCTCTTTTTTTTAATTTTTTCTTTTTCACTTTCTTTTTTCTGGTGATTAGTTTGCTTGTATCTGTCTGTTTTAAAATGACTATTATTAATAATACTTTTGTCCTTTTTAGTATTATTCTTAATCTTCCCCTCCAAGGTCCAAGTTTTAACCATTTTTCCTTTTGTCTGTTCCTGGTTGGATTTTTTTTTTAATTTAAGTGTTCCCCCCTTTTTTTTCTCATGGTTAACCCCATTCCTTGTTTTTCACTTTGCATTTTTCCCTTCATTATTCTCCTTCTCTACTTTTTTTCTCTTAGTGCCCTATCCCCAGATATTGTAGGTTTTCTTGTTTTTTCTTCTTCTTTTTCCATTTTTTCTATTTTTGGTTACTGTTCTTGTGTGATTACATGGTGTGTTTTTTTGTCCATGTGCTTTTAGTTTTTTGATGGTTATTCAATTGAAATTTGTGTCTAACTGAGTGGGAGACAACAACACTCCCCATAACACACAACTACACCCACACTTCCTGCAACTTCACTTACTGAGCAAGAGCCACTACATCCTTCTCCACAAATGGGCCAATGATAAAAAAAAAAAAAAAAAAAAACGCCCAGAAGAGCCTGAATCACCCTTGGCTTCTCTTCACAAACAGTTGACAGAGATCTTAATACAATACCATGAAGCCTCAGAGACAACAGACAATCACAGTCCACACAAAGAAGCAGGATAAAGTGGTAGAAAAAGGGGAACAGGATACAGACCCAGAACACATCCCTGGGGAAGAAGCAGCATTGGAACTCTCTGATAAGGAATTCAAAAGAATTATCTTTAGGTATTTTCAAAGGATTGAGAGACAGATCAAAGAAA
>NW_006922711.1:267645-268461 GCF_000298275.1 Orycteropus afer afer | reverse complement strand
CTCTGATTTCTCAGCAGAAACCATGCAAGAGAGAAGGCAATGGAATGAAAGAGAAAAAATTTCAACCAAGTATTATATACCTGGCAAAACTGTCCCTGAATATGATGGTGAAATTAGGAGATTTCCAGATAAGCAGAAACTAAGGAAATTTGTTAAAACCAGACCAACCTTACAAGAGATGCTAAAGGGAGTCATTTAAACAGAGACCCAAAAATAGCAAATAATAACTGACCATTAATACACAACATAACATAACCCAGAAACCACAGCTATGGACATATCCAAAGAAAAATGAGCTTAGAAAAATGTAAACAGGGAACCAGAAACATCAATTGGCAAGTGAAGACAACTGCAAACAAAAAGAGGGAAAAGACTGTGTAGTTACAGAACTTCTAAATGGTGAGGAAGTTAAGAGGATTGCAAGATAGAATGGACTGTTCTAAACTTGGGGAGAAAATTATACATCATAGGGTAACCACAAATAAGTATGATAAACCTTCAAGTCACAATAAAAAAGAGGACTAGCACAAATATTCAGCCCATACTGTTTGTTTAATAAATGGTGCTGGCATATACTAAAACAACAGCAACAAAGGAAATGATAACACAGCTAATAAACATAATGAGCTCAGCACAGAAAATAATACGGAACAAAGAAACCTGGGACACCATGAAAAAACACATAACAAAATGACAGCAACAACTTCAAACTTATCAATAATTACCCTGAATGTTAATGGATTAAATGCACTGCTCAAGAGATACAGAATTGCAGATTGGATTGTGAGGCCTGAGAGATCTTTAACAAGAAGCCTT
>NW_006922711.1:252342-253312 GCF_000298275.1 Orycteropus afer afer | reverse complement strand
GTGTTTCTCTGCTATTCATAAGGTTTTCCCTGGCCAATTCTTTTAGAAGTGGATGGCCTCCTCCTTCTTCCTAGTCTGTCTCAGTCTGCAAGCTGGGCTGATACCTGTGAACCATTTGCACCCCACTGGGTTTGAAATACCAGTGGCACAGCCTCAAGACTCACAGCAACATATCACCACCGTAGGACAAACCGACAGACATATTTGTATCTCCAACCACCCTTACCTGGATCTCTGAGGCTGACTCCTTGATCTGTTCCAGTCCTCTTTCCCTTTTCTGTCCTTTACCTGCTTTCCCATCTCGCTGCTTGTGGGGCATGGCCTGCATTCCCTCTCCTCACCTGGGTCCCTGCAGCTGACTCCTATATCTATTCTGGCCCCTCAGGGAGAAAATTATAAATCACAGGGTAACCTCAAAGAAAAATGATAAACCTATACATCACAATAAAAAAGACGACAAGCACAAATATTCATCAAATACTAAAACAGCAACAAAGGTAATGATAACATGATTCATAAACATAATGAGCTCAGCACAGAAATTAATATGGAATTAAGAAACCACGGACACCATGAAAAAACACATAACAAAATGACACCAACCAATTCATACTTGTCAATAACTAAACTGAATGTTAATGGACTAAATTCACCACTCAAGAGATAGACAGTTACAGATTGGATAAGAAAACAAAATCCATCAATATGCTATCTAAAATATGCTACCTACAATATGCTACCTTAGAGGCAAAGACAAAAATAGACTATACATGAAATCTTGGAAAAAGATATATCAAGCAAATGGCAACCATAAAAGAGCAGGAGTGGCAGTATTAATTTCTGATCAAATTGACTTTAAGACAAAAACCACCATACGAGTCAAGGAAGGATATTATGTAATGATTAAAGGATCAATTGAACAAGAAGATATAACCATAATAAATATCTACAGACCCAATGAAAGAGCTCC
>NW_006922711.1:249362-249946 GCF_000298275.1 Orycteropus afer afer | reverse complement strand
CGGTTGAAATTATTTTTTCCTAAAATTTAAGGCTTTATTGCTTTTCCACTTTTTTTTTGTTCATGATTAACCCAGTTCCTTGTTTTTCTTATTGCATTTTTCCCTTCATTTATTATTCTCCTTCCCTACTTTATTTTTTCTTAGTGTCCTATCACCAGGTATTACAAGTTTTCTTGTTTTTTCTTCTTTTTTTCCCCGTTTTTCACTTTTTTTTTTTTTGGTTACTGTTCCTGCATAATTACATGGGGTCTTTTTTGTCCATGGGCTTTTAGTTTCTTGATGGTTATTCAATTGTAATTTGTGTCACAGTGGGAGACAACAACAGTCCACATAAGACACAACTACACCCACACCTTCTGTGACTTCACTTACTGAGCGAGAGCCACTTCCTCCTTCTCCACCAATGCGCCAACGATAAAAAACCACCAAGAAGAGCCTGATTAACCCTTGGCTGCTCTTCACAAACAGTTAACAGATCTAAATACAACAATGCAACAATGCCTCAGAAACAAAAGACCATCAGAGTCCACACAAAGAAGCAGGATAAAGTGGTACAAACAAGAGAGCAGGATACAGACCCAGAA
>NW_006922711.1:243920-244714 GCF_000298275.1 Orycteropus afer afer | reverse complement strand
TAGAATCTGCAAAACACTGCATAACGTGGATGAACTTGGAGGACATTATGCTGAGTGAAATAAGTCAACCACAGAAGGACAAATATTATATTAGTCTGTTATTGTAAAAGTCAAGGAATGATTTATATAAAGGAAATTTTCTTTGTTGGTTACCAAGGGCGGGAGGCAAGGGTAGGGAACATTGTTAGATAGGTAGAGATAAGTATTGATTTGGGTGAAGAAAAGGACAATGTACCAAATGTGAGTGTTCAGCATGGTGGCACTGAGGAACAAGAAGGCATAGAAAGGTACATGGGAGGTGCAGACAACAAATATGAACCCTTTTTCACATACAATACTGCATTGTCAGTGAACGCAAACACGCATATATGGGTGATAGATGAGTGGGCAAGCTGAACTATTAGGTATGTCTATGCAGCAGGGAGTATACCCAAGTCCATGTATTGGGTTGGCAGACATGTTTCTACAAGTGTATTCGTATGTTCTGTAAGAATTCCCAGGGGTATAGTAGACCTGACAAGGGACAAGGTTGTAGTCACTTCTTGGTCACAGCCAGATACCCAGAGGTACCAAGTAGTTGAACCTGTGGGCTCAGAACCATAGTCTAAGGGGACATTCAAGCTCAATTGGCATAACATACTACCCAAAACATTGTTCCACCTCCTACTTTGGCGAGTAGCAACTGGGATCTTAAAAGCTTGCAAGCAGTCATCTAGATGCAATGATGGGTCTCTCCTCATCCAGTGCAAAGAAGAATGAAGAAAGCCAGAGACTCATGGAAACAATTAGTCCTA
>NW_006922711.1:240130-243320 GCF_000298275.1 Orycteropus afer afer | reverse complement strand
AAGTGAATTTGCTCTGTAAAATTTCACCCAAATCAATATATAGATATAGATATAGATCTCAGATGATGTATTTCATTGGGTAAATCTGCTGCAAGAGACCTCTTTAATGTGCTAATGTGTGAAGATGTCTCTTTAAAGAGTTTGAAGAAGAAGGTGCACCTAACCCAAGCCATGGTGTTTTCAATTGCCTCATATACATGTGAAAGCTGGACTATGAATAAGGAAGACTGAAAAAGAGTTCGTGCTTTTGAGTTGTGGTGTTGGCGAAGAATACTGAAAATACTATGGGACTGCCAGAAGAACTAACAAATCTGTACTGGAAGAAGTGTAGTAGGAAAGCTCTTTGGACGTGAGAATGGCCAGACTTCATCTCACTTACTTGGGTCATGTTTTCAGAAAGAACCATTCCCTGGAGAAAGATATCGTACTTGGTAAAGTGGAGTGTCTGCTAAAAAGGGGAGGACCCTCAATGAGATGTGTTGACACAGTAGCTGCAACAATGGGCTCAGTTATAGCAAGTATTGTGAGGCTGGCACAGGACCAGACAGTGTTCTGTTCTGTTCTACACAGGGTCACTATGAGTTGGAGCCAACTTGACAGCACCTAAAAACAACAATTCTTTCCCTATTGAGTAGACTGAACCATTGGCACAAATCTATTTGGTATTGAGGAATTTCCCTTCTAGTCCTAGCTTGTTCAGTGTTTTTATCATGAAAGGGTATTGGATTTTGTTAAAGGCTATTTCTGCATCAATTGAGATAAGCATGTGGTTATCCTCCTTTGTTCTATTAATATGGTGTATTACATTGATTGATTTCCTTATATTGAACTACTCTTCTATTCCTGGAGTAGTCCTTTTTTAAAACATTTTATTGTGGTTGGTGCATTGAATTACTTGGTATGGCTTTTCTAGCCATGGTCTTTGTGAGTACCACCAGATTACTGGGCTGGACCATGCAAATAAGGTGTATGGAACTCTAATGTGAGGATTGGTTAGTTTTGCTATGGTGCTGGGCTTTAAATGAGCCCTTCTTGAGACAGAAGAGGGTATCTCACTGCAATCCAGAGAGAAGAGCTGGAGGTGAAGTGAAAAGAGTCCTTGAACCTGAGATTTCTGTGCTGGACCTCCTTAGCAGAGATGCTCAGCTGAGAGATGCCCACCTGAGAGACGCCCAGCTGAGACACACCTTGCTGAGAGACGGCTACAGTGGAACCAAGAGTCATGAGACAGAGCAATGGGCTTACCTGGCTCACAGAGTGAGAAAGCTGAGTGCCTTTGGTCAAGAGGTTTGCTGATGGAGTGGAGTGCATGTAGGTGTACACGTAAGCAGAGTTAAAGAGCTTTGTAACACTTGTCCAAGCAGGGCAGAGGCTAGGCCGAGAGGCCAAGGGCCAGAGAGTACAAGGGCCAGAGTGGCATGCTAGAGGGCATAGCAGAGGGGAGACTGTCCTGATTGAAGAATTGTATCCTGAGAGCATTACTGAACCTAAGTTGTAGCCCATTACTTCCCTAATAAGCCCCACAATGAATATTGTCTGTGAGTTCTATATGGTCATTACAATGAATTATTGAACCCAGCAGAGAAGTAGTGAGTGCCCTGGGAGGAATTGTTGGTGTCAGAATTGGTAAAAAGACTGGAAAGTGGCTGCATGTCTGGCCTCACAAAAATAAGGCTTGGGCTGCTGATGGTGATTCTGTCTTCCTCTAGTGAGACAGAATAGTGAAGATGCCACTTCCTTGCCATTTTTTTGCATGAGGTAAGTACATATATAACAAAACACTTGTCACTTCAACACTTTTCACTTGTACAATTCAGTGACATTGATTACTTACATCATATTGTGCAACCATCACCACTATCCATTTCCAAATGTTTATATCACCCTTAGCAGAAACTCAGTGTCCTCTAAGCAGTGACTCCTTCTTTCTTTCTCTTTCCCACCCTAGTAACTACTAATAAACTTCGGTCTCAATACATTTGCCTATTCTAGATACTTCATATGAGTGGGATAATACAATATTTGTCCTTTTGTGACTGACTTATTTCTCTCAGCGTAATGTGTTAGTATTGTGTTGAAGATTTTTGCATCTATATAAAGGATACTGGTCTGTAATTTTCTTTCCTTGTGAAATATTTATTTGACTTCAGTCTCATAGAATGAATTAGGATGTGCTCCCTCCTCTTCTATTTTTTGAGTGTTTAAGTAGGATTGGTATGAATTCTTCTTCCAATGCTTGTGGAAATTTGCCAATGGAGCCATCTAGGTCTGGGCTTTTCTTTGTTGGGAGGTTTTCCATTTCTGATTCACTCTCTTCACTTGCTATAGGTCTATGAAGATATTTTATTTCTTCTTGAGTTAATTTAGGCTATTTGTATGCTTCTAAGAATTGGTCCATTTGTCCAGGTTATCTAATTTGTTGACGTAGAACTGTTCATAGTAACCTCTTGTAATCTTTATTTCTATAAGGACAGTGGTAATGTTCCCTCTTTCATTTCTGATTTTAGGTCTTTGCACCCTGTCTTTTTCTTTATCAGTTTAGCTAAATGCTTGTTGATTTTGTTGTTGTTAGGTGCTGTCAAGTCGGCTCTGACTCATAGTGACCTTATGTACAACAGAACAAAACACTGCCCAGTCCTGTGCCAGCCTCACGATCCTTGCTATAACTGAGCCCATTATTGCATCTAGTGTGTCAATCTACCTTGTTGAGGGCTTTCCCCTTTTCATTGACCCTCCATTTTACCAAGCATGATATCCTTCTTCAGAGAATGGTCTCTTCTAACAACATGACCAAATTAGGTGAGATGAAGTCTGGTCATTCTCGTTTCCAAGGAGCATTCTGGCTGCACTTCTTCAAGGACAGATTTGTTGGTTCTTTTAGCAGCCCCTGGTACTTTCAGTATTCTTTGTCAACACCACAATTCAAAAGCATCAACTCTTCTTCAGTCTTCCTTATTCATTCTCCAGCTCTCACATGCATATGAGATGACTGAAAATACTGTGGTTTGGGTTAGGCACACCTTACTCTTCAAGGAGATATCTTTGCTCTTCAGCACTTGAAAGAAGTCTTTTGCATCAGATTTGTTCAATGCAATACATCGTTTGATGTCTTCACTGCTGCTTCCATTGGAGTTGATTGTAGAACCAAGTAATACAAAATCCTTGTCAACTTCAATCTTTTTTATTTTTT
>NW_006922711.1:235218-236237 GCF_000298275.1 Orycteropus afer afer | reverse complement strand
CAAAATGTCGGCACCCTCCGGATCGGCAAAAGTCCACAGCTCAGCCCACTTTTCTCTTCACCTTCTCCGTTTGTTCCCCAGCCACCATGCACAGTCTTCCATGCAGTCCCTGGCTAGCAGGGTGATTTTGGTTTAATTCTTAGGTACCACCACCACTCGGGAATCTCCAAGCCCTGTCGTCTGTGTGGTCAGGGTCGCTCAGGCCGCTGCCAGACTGCAGCTCCATGTGTCCCCTTTTTTGGTATTTTCACACAAATTCTTCTGCTAGTTGCGGTTTAGTCCACTTTTGTATCCTTCCCTTCAAAGCTCAGGGGTCCAAGATTATCTTCTGTGTCTTTGTTAATTGGTTTCCCTTTTCTTTGTTGAAGAGGGTCTCTGCAGTCCTTCTGCCTAGTCTGCCATCTTACCAGTACTCTCCAATTTCAATATTTTCTTCATCCACCATGAAGCTGTTTATTGGACAAGTTGTGAGGATTTTTGTTTTCTTTATATTGAGGTGTAATCCATACTGCAGACAGTAGTCTTCATCAGGAAGTACTTCAAGTCATCCTCACTTTCAGCAACCAAAGTTCTGTTGTCTGCCAATTGCTGGTTGTTAATGAGTCTTCTTCCAATCTTGATGCCATGTTCTTCTTCATACAATCCAGCCTCTCAGATTATTTGCTAAGCATACAGATTGAATAAGTATGGTGAAAGGATACAACCCTGACACACTCACTTCCTGATTTTAAACCATGCAGCATCACACTTTTCTGTTCCAACGACAGTCTCCTGGTCTATGTACAAGTTCCTCATGTGTACAATTACATGTTCAGGAATACATATTCTTCTCAATGTTATCCATAATTTGTTATGATCCACATGGTTGAATGTTTTGCATAGTCAATAAAACACAGGTAGACATCTTTCTGGTATTCCTTGCTTTCAGCTAAGATTGATTGATCTGACATCAGCAATGATATCCCTCATTCCATGTCCTCCTCTGAATCCAGCTTGCATTTCTGGAAGTTCTCTGTCAA
>NW_006922711.1:227529-233407 GCF_000298275.1 Orycteropus afer afer | reverse complement strand
AGAGAGAAAGAAAGAGAAATTTGTCTTAGGAAAATGGCTCACACACTTATAGAAGCTGGCAAGTCCCAAGTTCTTGGCTCAAACGTCAAGCTGGAGGCTTTTCCCAACTCACACAGCTGCAGGGGCTGACAAGCTCAAGGTTGATAGGCAGTATACTGGCTGTTGACTCCAACAAATGATGAATCCAATTATCTCCAGGTCAAATGGTGGATTGTTCGCTCACGGACAGTTGTAAGCACACAACAGGATCCCGATCCACAGAAGTTGTTCTTGTTGTTGTTATGTGCCCTCAAGTCAGACTCAACTCATAGCAACCTCTCCTTGGGTTTCTGAGGCAGTATCACTACAGAAGTTGATTGCTCAACCTTCCTTCCGAGGAGAGGCTGGTGGGTTTGAACCGCCAGCCTTGTGGTTAACAGTCAAGTGCCTTAGGCACTATGCTACCAGAGCTCCTGATCCACAAAAGAGTATCTCTTTTTCCTAGGATGTCCATAAATATATTGTAAGCAGGCCACACCCCTAGGGAAACTCTTTTTCAACTGATTGACTGCTCAAAACATATACATCTGACTTCTGGTAAGATGGAGAAATAGTCAGACAAGCGACACAGACCCTCTTCAACAAAGAAAAGAAAAACCAATTGACAGAGATACAGAAGATAATCCTGGAGCCCTGAGCTTTGAAAGAAAGGAACTATATAGAAGTGGATTAGGCACCAACTAGTGGAAAAACCTGAAGGAAAACAGTGAATACAGAGATGGTCGGAGCTGATGACTGTCAGCTACTCTGATGAGACCAACAGCCTGAATATCTCCAAGTGGTGTTAGGACCTGAGAATTGACCTAAAGATCAGCCTTGGTCACCAAGGGCTGCAGGGATGACTGTACAGGTGGCCTGCAAGTAGGAACGGAAACAGCAAGGAGAAAGACAACCTAAGCTGTTGACTTCACTGTCCGGAGCAGCCATTTTGATTGTTTACACATGGCAGCCATTTTGGGTATTTAAAGTGACCAAGGGCACAGTCATTTTGAATGTTTATAAGTGGCAGCCATTTTGGATATTTAAAGTGACTGAGGGCACAGCCATTTTGAATGTTTGCAAGCAGCGGCCATTTTGGATATTTAAAGTGACTGAGGGTGCAGCCATTTTGAATCTTTACAAGTGGCAACCAGTTTGGATTTTAAAGTAATAGCATTCTCATTTGGAATCCAAGGACCTAAAAATAGGCTATTTGCCAAGGTCAGCAGGGACATACAAGAGGCTGACAACAGGAAAGGAGACAGGTGGTGAGTGTATAAATGCTTTCAACTAGTGAATAGAGAAGCACAGTACCCTGCTTGTGTAGATAACATACAAAGAAAACAAAAATTGTGGGCAAGTCACTCCAACATTCAATCACCAATTAAATATAAACACAGAAATATCACAATGCCTCAGAGACAACAAAGTATCACAGTCCACACAAAGAAGCAAGATAAAGCAGGAGAAACAAGGGACCAGGATATAGACCCAAAATATATCCCTGAGGAAGACGCAGCATTGGAACTCCTTGATAAGGAATTCAAAAGAATTATATTTAGGTATCTTCAATGAATTGAGAGACAGATCAAGGAAAACACAGAAAAAAAAACCCTAGAACAATTTAAAAACACAATACAAGAAAAATATGACAAAATAAATGGGGAGGAAGTGGTAGGGGAGCTGTTGCATTGTGGTAAACTGTGGTCAATGTCATGAGACAAAGTATATGTGAACCACTGTATGGAAAGTGAATTTACTCTGTAAACCTTCACCCAAATCACAATAATAATAGTAATAAAGAACAATATGACAAAATAAATGAAAAATTAGAAATGATATGAAATCTACACACAGAAATCCAGAAGCTTAATACTAAATTTTCAGAAATACATAAGACATTGAATGGGCAGAGGAGCAGAATTGAATCAATGGAAGACAGAATTAGGGAGACTGAAGGCAAATACCTGAACACTTCTTCGGAAAGGGATTAATCAGAAAAAAGATCAAAACAAAATGAAGAAAGCCTAAGGTTCATGTGGAATACCATCAAAAGAAATAACCTATGTGTCATTGGAATTCCAGAACAAGAAGATACAAATAAATCCACAGAGAAAATTGTCCAAGATTTGTTGGAAGAGAATTTTCCTGGTATGATGAAAGATGAGAATATATCCATTCAGAAAGTCCAACGAACCCCAAACAAGATAGACCTCAAAAGAAAATCACTGAGACATATCATAATCAAACTTACCAAAACCAAAGACAAAGAAAGAATCATGAGAGCAGCATGGGAAAAGTGAAAAGTTACCTACAAGGGGCAACCAATAAGACTAAGCTCAGGTTTCCTGACAGAAACCATGCAGCTAAGAAGACAATGGGATGGTATATATAAAACCTTGAAAGAGAAAAATTTCCAACCAAGAATTTTGTACCCTGCAAAACTGTCCCTCAAATATGATGGTGAAATTAGGGCATTTCCAGATAAGCAAAAATTAAGGGAATTTGTTAAAACCAGACCAACCTTACAAGAGATGCTAAAGGGAGCCATCTGGACAGAGAAGCAACAACAGCCAACAACAACTGACCATTAACACACATGATGATATAACCCAGAAACCAACCCAGCTATGGACGTCTCTAAAGTAAAGAAGCCTACAAGATTGTAAACAGGGAACTAGAGACTCAACTGACAAATGAAGACAACTACAAACCAAAAAGAGGGAAAAAACTGTGTCATTACAGAACTTGTAGATGGTAGGGAAGTCAAGACAACTACAAGATAGAATAGACTGTTCTAACCTTGGGAAGAAAACTATAAATCACAGGGTAACCTCAAAGAAAAATTATAAACCTTCACATCAAAAAAGAGGAACAGCATAAATATTCAGCAAATACTAAAACAATAACAGTGAAGGAAATGATAACACAATTCATAAACAAAACGAGCTCAGCACAGAAAATATATGGAACAAAGAAATTAACACCTCGAAAAAGCACTTAACAAAAATGACAGCAACAAATTCATATTTGCCAATAATTGCGTATCTGGCAAGGGACTTATCTCCAAGATTTATAGTGGAAGAGAGGATGAACAAACTATGGTACATACACATAATGGAATGCTATGCAGCACTAAAGAATAATGTGGAGTCTGAAAAACACCAGATAATATGGATGAACTTGGAGGACATTATGCTAAGTGAAATAAGTTAATCACAGAAGGACAAATATAGTATTAGTTCGTTGTTGTGGAGGGCCAAGGAAAGGTTTATATAGAGAGGGAAACTTTCTTTCTTGGTCGCCAGGCATTGATCCATGTCACTTTAGTTTTGTGTATTTCACTGTACATAAATTATATTTTAAAAAATGCATTAAAAAAAACCATATACATCTGATTTAATCATGGGAATAACTCACATCACAACTGCTTAATCCACTCACAATTGTGGTCCAGCTAAGTTGACACACAACTCCAACTATCACAATATGCCACCTCCTGAAATATATGAACATCGACCAATTCTCTTTGGTACAGTGACTCTGTGTATTCCTTCCATCTTCTTTTGATGTTTCCTGTGTCATTCAATATATTACCCATAGAGTCTTTCAATATTGCAACTCAAGGCTTTAACATCCTCTTCAGTTCTTTCATCTTGAGAAATGCCAACATATTCTTCCCTTTTTGTATTCTAACTCCCGGTTGCTGATTTTACTTATCTTAAAAAAAAAAAAAACAACTTTTGTTTCATTGATTGTATCTTTTGTTTTTCTATTCTTTACTTCATTTATCCCTGCTCTAATCTTTATTATTTCCTTTATTCTGGAAGTTTGTGCTTAGTTTGCTCTTCCTTTTATAATTGCTCAGGTGTAAATTTGGTTATTTATTTGTCATCTTTCTTCTTTTTTAATGTAGTGTTTACAGCTATAAAGTTTCCCCTCAATAGTTCCTTCACCTTATCCCATAAATTTTGAAAAGTTGTGCTGTCATTTTCATTCAACTCTGAATATTTTCTAATTTCTCTTGTGATATATTCTTTGGCTTATTTGTTGTTTAATAGTGTGCTGTTTATTTCAACACATTTGTGAAATTACCAGTTTTCCTTCAATTATTTACTTCTAGTTTAGGAGCTCTGATAGTGTAGTGCCTAAGGCACTTGACTGCTAACCAGAAGGCTAGTGGTTCAAACCCACCAGCCACTCGTCAGAAGGAAGGTTGGGCAATCTACTTCCGTAGTGATACTGCCTCAGAAACCCAAGGAGGGGTCACTATGAGTCGGGTCGGACTCCATGACACATAACAACAACAACAGTTTCATTCCATTGTGGGCAGAGAAGGAAGATACTTTGTATGATTTCAATCTTTTTAAATTTATTGAGACTTATTTTGTGACCTCGCATAGTCTATCTTGGAGAATGATCCAAACACACACAAGAGGAATGTGTATTCTGGTGCTGTTGGGTGGAGTTTATTTAAAAAAAAAAAAAAACTCACTGCCAACAAGTTGATTTTGACTCATAGTGACCCCTCCTTGGGTTTCCAAGGTGACGTCACTACGGAAGTACATTGCCCAAACTTCCTTCCAAGGAGTGGCTGGTGGATTTGAAAGGCCAGCCTTCTGCTTAGCAGTCAAATGTCTTGTTGTTGTTATGTGCCGTCAAGTCGGATCTGACTCATAGTGACCCCTCCTTGGGTTTCCGAGGCAGTATAACTACGGAAGTAGATTGCCCCATCTTCCTTCCGAGGAGTGGTTGGTGTGTTTGAACCGCCACCCCTCTGGTTAGCAGTCAAGTGCCTTAGGCACTATGCTACCAGAGTCTCGGGCTCAAATGTCTTAGGCACTACATTATGTAAACTAGATGATTTAAAGTGTTGTTCAAGTTTTCTATTTCTTTATTGATCTTCTTACTAGCTGTTCTATCTACTATCCCCCCCCCCTTTTTTTATTAATCTGTATTGTGATTTGGGTGAAAGATTACATTTTCCATACAGCAGTTCATACACATTTTATTTCATGGCATAGACTGCAATTCCCCAGAGTGTAACAGCTCCCTTCTCACTTCCTCCCTGTACTTACCTCTTCCTTGTGGCCTCCTTTCCTATGCATTCCTGCCCCTCTAACTATCTTCCTGTGTAAACATCACCCTTCTGTTCTCCTACTATGGATTGCTCTATCGATTATATCTACCTGGTGTAAATGTTCACCCTATATGCCTGCCTACTGTTTAGCTGAAAGCCATAGGAGTGAGTTCAGTTCCAGACCTGAAGGGTAACTTAGGGGCCATAGTCTCGGCAGTCTCACCAGGCCCTATCAGATCAGTAAACCTGGTCTTTTTTTTAGTGATTTTGAGTTTTGTTCCACATTGTTGTCCCATTCTATCCAAGATCTCCTGTATTAATCCCTTTAGTGGTAGCCGGGCACCATCTAATTCTTCTGGTCTCATGGTCATAAAGGCTGAGGATCACGTGGTCTACTAGTCCCTTGGACTAATTGTTTCCATGCATCTTTGGTTTTCTTCATTCTTCTTTGCTCTGGATGAGGAGAGACCCACTGTTGCATCTAGATGGCCACCTGCTAGCTTTAAGACCCCAGTCACTACTCACCAAAGTAGGATGTATAACAATGTTTTTGTGTAGTATGTTATGCCAATTGAGTTTGATGACCTCTGCGACCATGGTCCCAAGCCCAGCACTCCATCTACTCACTCCCTCAGGGTGATTAGCTGTGACCAAGAAGTTAACATAACTTTGTCCCCTGTTAGCTCTATTATATATTTGGATATTCTTATAGCACATACCAATTTGTATGTAGAAATATCATCTACCAACCACATATATAGTCATAGGTATATTCTCATT
>NW_006922711.1:225554-227429 GCF_000298275.1 Orycteropus afer afer | reverse complement strand
CCTACTAATCTATTTACCCATAGATTAATGTTTGTTATCACTGACAATGCAGTATTGTATATGTAAAAGGTTGTATCTTTATTATCTGTAGGTCTCGTGCACCTCTCTGTGTCTTCCCCATTCTGAGTGCCACTGTGTTGATCACTCACTTTTGGTACATTACCCTTCCCTTCACCCAAATCAGTACTTGTCTCTACCAATCTAGCAGTGTTTCCTCCCCTCCCCTCCCATCCCTGGTAACCAAAAAAGAAAGTTTCCTTCCATGTATGAACCTTCCCTTGACTTTTTATGAGAGTAAACTAATACCACATTTGTCCTTCTGTGGTTGACTTATTTCACTCAGCATAATGTCCTCCAAGTTCATTCATGTTATGTGGTGTTTCGCAGATAGTACATTATTCTTTAGTGTTGCATAGTAGTCCATTGTGTGTATGTACCATAATTTATTTATCCATTCCTCCGTTGATGGGCACTTAGATAGTTTCCATCTCTTTGTTATTATGAATAGTCCTGTGATGAACATGGGTGTGCATGTATCTGTTTGTGTCCTGGCTCTCACTTCTTTAGGATATATATTTAGTAATGGGAATTCTGGATCAAATGGTATTTCTATTTCCAACATCTTAAGGAATCTCCATACTGATTTCCACAATAGTTGTACCATTTCACAGTCCCACTAGCAGTGTATGAGAGTCCAAATCTCTCCATATCCTTGCCAACACTTGTTATTTTCTGTGTTGTTGAACTTTGCTATTAGTTCTGAGGTGAGATAGTATCTCAATGTTGTTTTGATTTGAATCTCTCTAATGTCTAATGATTGTGGATGTTTTTTCATGTATTTGTTGGCTGCCTGAATATCTTCTTTGGTGAAGTGTCTATACATGTCTTCTGCCCATTTTTAATTGGATTATTTGCCTTTTTATTGTTGAGGTTTTGGAGTTTTCTATAAATTTTAGAGATAAGTCCCTTGTCAGGTATGTCATTGCCTAATATTTTTTTTTCCCAATCTGTAGGTTCTCTTTTTACTCTTTTGGAGAAGTCTTTATACGCACACAAAAATTTACTTTTTCGAATGTCCCAATCATCTAGTTTATCTTCTGCTGTTTGTGCATTTTGGGTTATTCTTGATAATCTATTTATGCCATAAATTTAGGCCCCTAAGTTTGCCCCTTTTTTTCCTTGATGAACTATATAGTTTGAGATTCACATTTAAGTTATTGATCCATCTTGACTTGGTTTTTCCGTATGGTGTGAAATAGGGATCTTGTTTCATTTTTCTGTAAATGGATAACCAGATTTGCCAGCACCATTTGTTAAAGAGACTGTCTCTTCCCCATTGAATGGATTTCGGCCTTTTGTGAAAGATCAGCTGATCAGCTGGGTTCTCAATTCTATTCCACTGGTCTATTACTTTGTATGAATACTAGGCTGTTTTTAATACTGTGGCTGTATAATAGGTTTTCAGATCTGGAAGTGTGAGACCTCCAACTTTGTTCTTCTTCTTCATAAGTACTTTGCTTATCTGAGGTCGTTTTCCTTTCCATATAAAATTAGTGATTTGTTTTTCCATACCCTTAAAGAATGCTGATGGAAACTGGATTGGGATTTCATTGAATATATAGATCACTTTGGGTAGTATTGACATCTTCACAATGCTTAATCTTGCTATCAATGAGCATAGTATATTCTCCCATTTATGCAGATCTCTTATGATTTCTTAAGTAGTGTGTTGTAGTTTTCTTTGTATAGGTCTATTGTATCCCTGGTAAGATTTATTCCCAAGCATTTTGTTTTTTTTTTGGTTGTTGTTGTTGTGTTGTTAAGTGCCGTCAAGTCGTTTCCGACTCATAGCGACCCCATGCACAGCAGAACGAA
>NW_006922711.1:215744-223374 GCF_000298275.1 Orycteropus afer afer | reverse complement strand
CTACCATACAAGTGCCAGCATTATTTCTGTCACCAAGGCCAAATTTTCCAACTACTGGTGATTCTTCTTTGTTTCCAACTTTTGCATTCCAGTCACTAGTGATAATTAACACATCCTGATTGCATGTTTGGTCAATTTCAGTAGCTATTATAAATGCTATTGATATCCTTATTTCCTTTCAGAGACCTCTTTGCTGGGTAGAGGAATCCAACTGATTTTTATATTTTGATCTTGTATCCTGCCACTTCAATAAATCTCTCAATCAGTTCCAGTGGTTTCTTGCTGAGTCTCTTGGGTTTTCTATGTATAGGATCTTATCATATGCAAACAGGGATAGTTTTACTTCTTCCTTACCAATCTGGATGCCTTTGATTTCCCTTTCTTGACTTATTGCCCTATCTAGGACTTCCAATACAATGTTGAATACAAGTGATGGTAGAAGATGTCCTTGTCTGGTTCCTATTCACAAAGGGAATGGTTTCAGTCTGTATCCACCGAGAATAACGTTGGCTGTTGGTTTTGCATGTATGCCCTTTATTATTTTGAGGAATTTCCCTTCTATTCCTATTTTTCTGAGAGATTTTATCAGGAACGGATGTTGGATTTTTTCAAATGCCTTTTCTGCATCAATTGATATGATCATGTGGTTCTTTTCCTTTATTTAATTATGTGATACATTATGTTGATTATTTTTCTAATGTTGAATCATCCTTGCATACCTGGTATGAAACCCACTTAGTCATAGTGTGTTATTATTATTATTTTTTTTTTGATATGTTGTTGGAGTCTATTGGCTAGGATTATTTTGTGTGTGTGTGTGTGAAGATTTTTGCATGTATATTCATGAAGTATGTTGGTCTGTAGTTTTCCTTTTTAGTGATGTCTTTGCCTGGTTTTGATATCAAAGTTATGCTTCATAAAATGAATTTGGGAGGATTCCATCCTTTTCTGTTTTCTGGAATAGTTTGGTTAGGATTGGTGTCAGTTCTTCTCCAAATGTTTGGTATAATCCTCCAGTGAAACCATATGGGCTAGGGTGTTTTTGTTGGTAATTTTTTAATGACCTTTTCAATTTGTTCTTTTGTTATGGATCTGTTCAACTTTTCCACCTGATTCTGTGTTAGGTATTTGTCTTCAATCTCACTAATTCTGTCTTCCATTGATTCTATTTTACTTCTTTGTCTGTTCAATGTGTTATCTATTTCTGAAAATTTAGTATTAATCTTCTGGATTTCTATGTGTAGATTTTGTATCATGTCATATTTTTTATTTTGTTCTTGTATTGTCTTCCCAAATTGTTCCACGGTTTTGTCTGTGCTTTCCTTGATCTGTCTTTTAGTCTGTTGAGTGTACCTAAATATAAATCTTTTCAATTCCTTATCAGGGATTTCCAATGCTGTTTCTTCCTCAGGGATGTTTTCTGGGTCTATATTCTGGTCCCTTGTTTCTACTACTTTATCTTGCTTTTTTGTGTGGACTGTGATGGTCTGTTGTCTCTGAGACATTGTGATGTCATTGTATTTATATTTAATTGGTGATTTTATGTTGGTGTGATTCAGCCAATATTTTTTTTCTTTGTTTTGTTTTGATATATCTGAGTAAGCAGGGTACTGTGCTCTTCAATTCACTAGTTGGCAACACTTGGGCACTCACTACCTGTCTCCTTTCCATTCATCAGCCTCCAGTGTGGTTGCCCATGCTGTCCTCAGCAAACGGAGCCTATTCTTAGGTTGTTGGGATAAGAATGCTACTGCTTTAAATATCCAAAATATCCATATCACTTGTAAATATTCAACATGGCCATGCCCTCATGTCAGTCAAAAGTCTGCAGGTCAGTTTGTCTCCTTATTTTTTATTTTCCTTTCTAGTCATCAGCCACCAGTGTAGTTGTCCATACAGCCCTTGGTGAGTAGGGTTGATTTTTAGGTTATTTCCCGGATCTTAACACCACTTGTAAATATTCAAATTGTTCATGGCATCAGGATAGCCAGCAGTTCACAACTCCATTTGTCTCCTTATTCAGTGTTTTCATCCAGGTTCTTCTACTAGTTGATATTTAATACATTTCTTTATCCTTCATTTCAATGCTCAGAGCTCCAGAATTATCATCTGTATCTGTGCCAATTGGTTTCTCTTTTCTTTGTTGAAGAGGGTCTTGTGGTGGTTAAGTTTGTGTGTCAACTTGGCTGGGCCTGGTTGAGTGGCTGGGCAGCTGAATGTAGTTATCCCTATGGTGAGATTGATAATTAACTCCATGATGTAACCTATTGGAGCAGCTGAGTAGCTGCTTTAGGTATGTGATCTGCTTTCTGTATGGAAGAAACAGCTTTGGGAATGGTCTTTAGCTTATGGCACGTTTGAACCCTGCATGTAGCCAACCTTAGAACTGTCATTGGTCTTGAATTAATGGCCTGCCATGTGGTTTGGTAACTTTGGGACTGTGTGTTTTTACTTGTCAACCTTTGGCTTGTCAGTCTCAGCAGCCAGCAGCTGTCTGAGTGCAGAAAAGCCTCTAGCATCAGTGGCCAGGAGCAGAAGGCAGAGCTGAAGCCCAAGGCTGAGGGGCTTTCATGCAGCCCCTAGAGCCTGGCACTTTGAACTTGGACTTAAAAGCCTCCAAACTGTAAGACAATAAACTCCTGTTTGTTCAAGCCATCCCATTTGTGGTATATTCTTGTCAGAACAGCACTAGGTAACTAGAACAGTCTGTGTAGCTTGTCTGTCTATTATGCCATCTTACTGGAAATCCTCTAGCCTCTATTGAAACTGGTGTACTGAAGTCTCCAACTATTACTGTAGAACTGTCTATTTTTCCCTTTAATTCTGTCAGTGTTTGCTTCATATATTTTGGTGCCCTGATGTTTGATGCATATATACTTATGATTTTTATATCTATTTGGTAATTTGACCTTTTCATCATTTTATGATGTTCTTGACTTAAAGTATATTTTGTCTGTTATTAATATAGGCACCTCTGCTCACTTATGAGTACTTCCATGGCATATTTTTCCCATTCTTTTAACTTCAACCTATCAGTGTCTTTGGGTCTAATTTGGGCTTCTTGTAGACAGCATAATGTTGAATCATGTTTTTATTCATTCTGCCAGTCTCTGCCTTTTGAGTGAACAGTTTACTCCATTTGTATTTAAGTAATTACCATTTAGGAAGGACTTATTTCCACCATTTTTATGTTTGTTTTCTGTATATATTATACCATATTTGTGTCTCATATCCTCCAATACTGCCTAGTTTTGGGATGAATTTATTTATTTTCTTGTTTCTTTTTGTCTATATACATTTATATATATATATTTTTTGTGGCTACCATAGGGATTGCATTTACCATACTAATTTTATAACAACCTAGTTTAAATTGATACCAGCTTAACTTCAGTAACATAAAGAAATTCTGTGGTATCTTTCCATTTTAAAGAATATGTTCATTTTATCTAAGTTGTCAAGCTTATGGGAATAAACTTCTTCATAATTTCCTTTTATTATCTTCTTAATTTTGTGGTATCTCTAGTGATGTTCCCTATTTCATTCCTAATACTGGTCATTTGGATCCTTTCTCTTTTTTCCCCTCATCAAACTGGCTAGAAGGTTATAAATTTTATTGATCTTCACAAGGAGCTATTGGTTCTTTGTTGTCTCTATTGTTTTTCTATTTTTTACCTCAGTGATTTCTGCTTTACTATTTCCTCTCTTCTGCTTTGGGTTTAATTTCCTCTTTTTAGTTTCTGAAGGTGAAAACAGAGATCATTGATTTGAAACCATTCTTCTTTTCTCATATAAGCATTTATTCTAGAGTGAAAACACACAATCTGTAAAAGTAAAATTAAGAGATTTATTGAAAATCCAGAGAATGGTCCAGACCTGGAAGATGTCCAAATTCATAGAGTGAATGTTCTGCCATTTTCAGACAATGAGGACAATAAGGAAGAAAGCATTTTTGTATAGTTGGAATAGAAACTAAAGGTTAAAAAGTTGCAATTGGCTGAAAGACAATCAGGGGAGTCAAAGACAGGATTTCTGAAAGTGGAGATTTAAAAGGGATAGGTGGATAGCATATAAATGGAATTATATGATAGGCTAAGGATAAATTCTGTTTAGTTTATTACAGGATGGTCACAGGAAAGTGACAGGATAGGTTTTTCTGATAACCTGATATTAAAATTGCTTCCTCATTGTCTATATCTTATGTGCACAATTCAGTGTGCTTCTTTTCCCCAATGTTATCATGCTGGTCACAGACTCTTTCCACACTATCCCTCCCCTTACCCAATTCAGTGTGTAACCCCCAACTAGTCCAAAATTTTCCCCTCCATTTCCCTCCCATCCCCAGTAACCTACAAAGTGAGGCCCCTCCCCTAAGCAAACCCTTCCTTGACTTTTTACAGTAATGTGCTCATACAATATTTGTCCTTCTGTGATTGACTTATTTCACTCAGCATGACGTCCTCCAGTCATCCACTTTGTGAGATGTTTCATGTATTCTTCATTATTCTTTAATGTGGCATTATGTGAATGTACCATAATTTGGTTATCCATTCATCTGTTGATGGGCATTTATGTTGTTTCCATCCCTTTACTATAGTGAATTGTGCTGTGATGAACATGAGTGTGCATATATCTTTTCATGTACTGTCTCTCATTTCTTTAGGATATATTCCTAATAATGGAATTGCTGGTTCAAATGGTATTTCTATTTCCAGGCTACAGATAAATACATAGGCAACTGAGAAGATCAGATGGGGTTTTGTGAACAGGAATATACTCTAGACCATTGATAGATTCAGCTGAAAATAATTTTGCATAGATACTAGTGATACAAAATACCCACAATCATTACAGAAGCAACAGAAGACAGACATGAAGCAATCCCTCATAGACAGCCAGACACCTTGGGAGAATGAACCACTGGATCTACTGACTCAGAATCATAGTATTGAGGGACACCAGACTCAATTGGCACAACATAATACATAAAAATCTTGTTCCACAACCTACTATGGTGAGTAGTGGCTGGGGTCTTAAAAGCTTTCAATTGGTCATCTAAGATGCAGCTAATGGTCTCCTTTTGTCTGAAGTGAAGAAGAGTGAAGAAAACCAAGGGCATTTGGAAACAATCAGCCCTAGGATATGATGGACCTTGAGACAAGAAGAACTAGATGGTGCCTAGCTACCAATGCTAACCACTCAGGAAGAGATCAAAACTGGAGATCCTGGATAGAATGGGAGGTAAAACATGGAAAAAAAATTAAAAAACACAACAACAATCAGAATTACTGCTCACATGGTGCCAAAGGGGCAGAAAGGCCACATCTTCTGACCTCCTCTAACCACACAAGAGGAAGACAGAATCACCATCAATAGCTCAAGGCCTATTCCTGTGAGGCCAGACATGCTGCCTCCCTCCAGCCCTTTCACCAACCCTGACACCAACCATTCCTCCCGCAGTAACCACCACCTTTCTGCTGGGTTCGATAATTCACTGCAGTGGCCACACAGAACTCACAGATTATGAGGTTTAATAGGGAAGCACCAGGCTACAATTCAAGTTCAGGAACAATGCTCAGTCTCTCTTAGCCTGCCGTCTCTCAGCCAACAGTCTCTCACAGTCTCTCTCCCAGCAGTGTGTGTCTCTCGATCTCTCTCAGCAATGCATATCTCTTGCATCTCTTTCTCAGAGCATGTGTCTCTCAGGAGCATGTTTCTCTAAGCAGCACGTCCTTCTCAGCCAGCCATCAGAGAGATTTCTGCCTCTAGGAGGCCTCCTTTTGAGCCTGGCAGAGTGGCCAAACTAGCCAATCATAACATCAGAACTCTAAGCACCTGAGAGACAGTGAACTTCCCAGAACATTGCTTTGTACCACTCTCAACAGAAATACCCCAGGTGGATAACTTTAATAATCAGGAGTTCCTCAGTTGCTCATAGCAAATTCCACCACACAGTTTACAAAGACTTATGGCTAGAAAAGCCATATCATTTACTACATGACAGATGGAGTCTGCTGGTACCCCCTAAGACTATGGCCCTGGGATACACTTCAGGCCTGGGATAAAACTCACTCCCAAGGGCTGGCTCTCAGCCCAACAGTGATAAGACTTACATGTAGAACAGCCAACCCAACCCACCTGCTCTACAGAGATACATCCCTTGGAGCAGTTGTCCATGGGGCACCAGAGGGGCAACATTCACATGGAGGAAAATCTAGACAGACAAGAGTGCATTACTAAGAAGGGCACAGGATGGGGGCGTCAGTGGGAAGGGAGAGGAGAGGAGTGAGTTAGGGTTGGGGATGGCAATTGGGGAGTGAAACCAACTGTACACGAAACATTGAATGTAAAATAAATTCTGCTCTGTAACTTTGCACCCAAAGCACACACACACAAAAAAAATGGTTCTTCAATCTTATCTGTTTTGAAGGTCCATTGTAAAGATTAATCAATAATACTGTGCATCAAGAGCCTTCAGGTATAAATGATCACATCTTGCATCTGTTTGAGCATAATAGAAAGACTCTCTGAGAATAGATTGTGATATCCTGCACCTGTCAGACCTCAGAATAAAGAATGTCACCTTTAGGGTATATGATTAAGCCAGCATCAAGGTTAGAGGAACTGCTGTTAGAAAGAAGGCAGCTTTAAAATTCAACATGGATTCCACACTCATGTCAAGATTTTAAAATGGAGTTAAAGGCTCTGCTTTCAGATTATTCTATTTACATACACCAAATGCCTCTGATTTTAGACTTTCATACAACATTCAATGTTATACATTTTTCTTTAAGCACTACCTTTGTTGCATTCCATACATTTTGAGTCACTGAGTTTTCATTTTCATTCCACTCAAAATACTAATTTTCCAGAAGATTCTTCTTTAATCTAACGTGTGCTGGTTGTCAATTTATTCTTCTCAATTTCAAATTCATGCTTTCTGCCTGCTCTGTGAAAATGGATCTGAGTCCTGTAAATATGTTTTTCCTTTGCCAGTTGGCACTGAAGCTTCCTCAGTAGAGGGTGCTGGACAGATATTGCAAGAGCAAAAGGAGTTTTCATCCTAATCCTGTGTACTTGCTCAGCAGGCTTTGTTTAGCACAGACTCCTTCAGTGTACACAGCTTCACCAGTGCCTGATTCCTCCCTTACATGGGGGCTAGCACAATCCAGCGAACAGCAGCTTCCCCTTCTTCCTGGCACCCACCCTCAGGAAATTTTGTAGCACAGTGAGGCAGCACTCACAGCTTTCCCAGTGCCTAGCTCCTGCCATGAGTGCACAGAGTACAGCAGTACTCAGCAGTGAATAGCTTTCCCTGGCACCAAATGGGGCAGATTTTTGGCAAATTCTAGAGGGTGGACTTCCAGCAAATTCCACAGACCCAACAAAACAGTGACTTCTATGCTATTCAGTGAGCTACAGCCATGTCACTTTTGCTAGGTCTAGAACTATTCTCTAGGGACATTCTATGTCAATCTAGAAATAGTGGTTGCTTCTTATGTCTATTATTCTTTATATACTTTACTTCCAGGGCTTGGGGGCTGCTTTTTGCTTGGGGGCAGCTGTATTTTAAGCCCAGGGCCCAAGGTAAGAGGCCTGTTGCTTGGGGGCTGGTTTTTGCTTGGGGGTG